>NW_027509119.1:7632500-7682500 GCF_051911475.1 Siphateles boraxobius
CTGTAACACAGTGACTATCCTTACAGCAGCCCAACAAGCACACAAATCTGTTCAGAGCCTATAATAACACCCTGTGAAGTACATACACAAAACACAGCGTAGTTTTACACTGCTTGAATATGGACGCGAGTTACTAAATGCTTCGTGTTTAAGTGTTTCCCGACCAGGTGAAACACAAAAGGCAAGGCAGACAACAAATACTGCAACAATATGACTTCTTAGAAATGAGTCAACTGCCATCAAAATCACTGTCCGCAAAAGGATTAGCCTTGAATAGCCAGTCCATGAGTTTTTGAAGAGGGAGTGAGATGGCAAAGACCTTGCCTGCTGTCTTTGTTTTGTCATGGTGAAAGCCAGAGCTCAGTGAGAGAGAGAGAGAGAGAGAGAGAGAGAGAGAGAGAGATGGGGGGGGGGGGTAAGGGAGAGCTAGAACGAGTGAGAGTCCACGCACAGCAACTGAATTATACTATATATATATTTTTTGTGTGACGCTTGTAATTATTGCTCCCCCTCTACTAGGGAGCCGAGAGACATTAAACCCCTGACTTATCTTTCCTGTTCCTCCCTCCATCCCTCCCTCATTCTCTCTCCTAAAACAGAGAAACTGGGTTGCTCTCTATGCCCCTTTTTAAACGGTTAAGAAAAGGGAAAATACTGAAATATAATAACGAAATCACACAATGGCTCTGCCTGCCAATTCTCCCTCTCACACACAGATTTCTGCAAGTCTGTTATAATACTTCTTCCTTGTAAAAAACAAACAAACAAAAAAACATAAATATATATATATAGACCGAAATGAATAAACCTTTCCAGACACTGCACAGTCTTAACCTACACAAATGTGTGTCGTCCCTGTGTTAGCTTCTGGTTCCTCTTGTTACGACACGTCGGGAAGGATAAAAAGGTCTTGGGATTTGTGTTTTTCTGACCTCTTCCCTGATTCCCTGATATGGCCCGTGGCTATTTGACCCTGTCTATCCTCTCAACTCTTTTTGCATGCATGCCTTCCTTCATGAGCACTATCTCTCTTTCTCCCAAAAAAAAAAAATCCATTACTTCAAACTAAGGACTTTTTCTCAGTGCAAAATCAAACACACTCTCTTTCCGGCTGCTCTTTTGATGGTCAAACTTGAGGTGCATTTTAATAGTCTTGCTAACCCCCACAATCTCTGTGTATTGTATGACCCCAAAACATAACCCACCCCACTCTTTTCCCACTCTTCGCTGGCTTGGTAATGTTGGGTTTTTCCCTTCTCTTTCTTTTTTATCTTTCTTCCACTCACTCGGTGACCCCTGCTCCCTTGTTTCTTGCCGTCTGACCCCAAGTCTCTAAACCTCCCCCTCTCTTTCTTCCCCAACCCTGCACATCCATGAGCAACTCGCAAACAGTCAGTCAGCTCTGGGTCTGTCTGTCCTTCCATTGCATCTCTTCTGTTTTCTCGTTTTCTGTCTCACTGTAGGCTATATTGTATCATTGTTATGGATCCACATTTCAGTTTGTTCTTGTCAGTAGGCTATACCTTTGAAGGACTATCTATCTCTCAATAGCTCTGCGTTCACGCCACTTTTGAGGTCCCCATCTCATTATATATATATATGTATATATATATTTTTTTAATTCATAATACACCTGTGGTCTTCGTTAAGTTTTATCTTTATTAAAATTCGAGCCCCTCGTCTAGCTAGGCTATTTGTGGGGCAATTTCACCTCAATAGTCTAAGCTAGTTCGAGCTAAGCGACCCGAAGTTGTTGGCGATGTTTAGCTATAATTTGAATAGTCTTTTTCGTCGAATTTTTCTCTCTCAGGAGAACGTACGCAAGTTGTAAAATGTAATACTGATTTCGTTCTCGTTGTCTATGTTGTAGAGATTATATTTCATATCATTGTTTTGATTTTTAAATTTACAAATTCACGCCGTATGAGTGGGTTTCTCGTTTTAAGTCATTCGCCGTAATCGCTGTGTGTGTCGCGCGGCTCTTCGGGCTCTGAGCTCCGGCTGATCCGCTCCTGAGACCCGGGGCTCCGTCTATACCAAACACACTCCCCCTAAACACTCACACACACACTTCACACACACACACACATGCCTATCGATTTGCATGTGACTCCGACTGGGAAGCAGCAAAGAACAACTTTAACGTCGCTTGGAATGAAAAATAAAACGAGAAAAGACGGTGAAAGTGACAGGAGCGAAAAGTAGAGGAACTGAAATGCACAGCAAGCAAAGGGCGGAGAAATCCACACTAGAAGGGACTCGAAAAAGTATCGATGGGCGCAATATTGAGGATTTCTGCTCGCTAAATGAGGGAGGAAATGAAAGTAAAGGATGAACGAGCATATCGGTGTAAAAATGGAAAAAGCGGACGACGCTTCCCGCTCAGCGGACGCGGACGGACTCGCAGGCTGGACTAAGACGCTCCTCTCCCGGCTACGATCGCGCAGAGCTCCCGCTACTCTCCCACCACCCTCGCACATCGACACCCTCTCAAAAACCTCTTTCTTGACAATATTCGGTCCTTTTGTGACCCGTGTGAATACATGAACATGCAGAAGTGTGTTTTAAATCCAACTGTTTGGAAAAAGGAATCGCTGTCTTGCCCTTTTCTTTTCTTCCAGACATGAGAAGAGCGAGGACGAAGCCAGATGTAAACACAGGTAACGATACTAATAAACGGCAGCAAATAAAAGGAACTTGCATGAAAATAACTTGCGATCGCCTGTTCTTTATCCTGCTAGGAGAATAGGCAAAGCCGGGGCTGATACGGCGAGATCCCGAAAGCCATCGCTTTAGTCTGTTATTGAAACTAAATAGAATCGTAACGCTAAGAGAGAGACAGAAAGAAAGAGAAAGCAAAGTTACAACTTACAATGTTTGGCTGCCGCTTTGAGATCCTTGCTTTTTAATCCAGTATTGAGACGCTTTGGCTAAAGATCCCATCAAGGCAGTCCCTTTTGGTCAGTTTGCGTTTAGGATGATGGTAAAAGAAAGATCATTGTTGTTGCGGAGAGTAAAAACCCGGAGTATTAGTTGTAAAGGCAATATAAAAATAATTTGGATGCAAAGCAGGCGATGAGTCTTGTGTTAGAGGGAGAGAGGAAGAGGTGAAAGTGAGATCTGATGATTGAAAAGAAAAAAACTCTTTGGATCTTTATTCCTGCTAATTAGTTTCCTGCAAAAAATGGCTGTGATTAATTCAGTGCGCATGTGCTTCATTACACAGGCACGACGGGAAGGGCTAATTAGCCACCTTCTGGATCAATAAGATTCAGCAGAGAGCCGAGGAGAGAGAGAGGGAGGAGGGAGATAGAGGAGGGAGGGAGGGATGGAGGGATAGATGGAGAACGAGAAAGAGGAAAGTAGTGATCGGGAATTGAAAATATGGAATTAAGTACAGCACAAAGTAAGAGTTGGATGAGAAGGAAGACACTGAAAGTTAATAGTGGAGAGGCGCGCGCGCGCAGCCTCTGCTGCACTGTGTTATTTGGTCGCGAGACGCGCTAGTTTAGATTTAGAAATCAAAACGTGTATGTTTATGAAATAAAATAGCGCAGTTTTAACCTCGAATACGCGATGTTTAGAGCGCTTACAAACACCGACAAGTTCGTCATACTTTCAGTTGCCTCTTATTTAAGAAAATCAGCTCATGACAGGATTAACACTTTGGATTTTTTTTCTTTTAGAATAAACTAAAGTGAAACAAAGGCGGCTTTATGTGGACACTCTCTTAGTCATTGCAAATGCTAAATAAGCAAAAATACAGTGATATATTTTAGTGTAATATATCTGCTGTATTGTGAACAACAAACTTAAATCATGCCGAAAATAGTAGGCTACTTTTAAAAGACATGCAGGCTTGTAACAATACGCATTTTGCATAAACTCTGTATATATTGACAAATAATTGAGAAAAATAAACAGCTCTATTTTTCAAAAAAAAAATTTGATTGTGGGGCTGAGCCTCTGAACTTATGTATAGAAACATAAAGGAACTATTAAAACACTGCGCAATCTCTAATGTGATTATTTTTGAATGCACGTTAACCATTTGGATTATATCTGCATTTTTAGTGTTTTTATTTTCTGAAGTAAATATAGACTGCTAATTAAAAATGGTTAGGAACACATGCATGTAACATAACACGTGTAACATCGTTATAAAGTGCAGTAATTTTAAGTGCAATAAATTAAGTTTGACTTTTATCTATCGTAATAACATCTGAATATACATCCTGTGTCCCATCATGCTAGATCTTGAGATGAGTGCACTAGGAGGAATCAAGACATTGCAACCGAATGCGAGGAAAAACTGTGCAAAAACTAGACAGTGCAAAATCAACCACTTCCCTCTTTTTACCTTCTCTGGACGAATTGAAATAATTCCTGTTACAGTCAAACGCAATGTAGGTTACATTGATGCTTTAATTTATTGACTTTGAGACGAGCAGTACATGATAAGAGATGCTTCTTCAGATATTATCTTTAAGAGTAGACTCGATAGAAAGTTGAACCAAAAAGCACTGTATAGATTGCAGGCATGTGCAAAATCTTAATATATGAAATTCTCTGTTTCTGTCTTCCTCTCCTCTCTCTTTCAGTAACACACAGTTGGTGAAGAGAGAGAGAGAGAGAGAGAGAGAGAGAGAGAGAGAGAGAGAGAGAGAGAGAGAGAGAGAGAGAGAGAGAGAGAGAGAGAGAGCAATGTAAAAATCACAAGTTCTTTAAAAAACAGTTTTGGTCCTGCAATTTAGTTTATGTAGTATTACTCTAAACGGCTCAACGCGTTGTTTTTAATATGTTATTACAATTTAAAAAGAATGGCATTTGAAAATACGTAATGTTTATTTAGTTGTACATTTCAATACCATGTAAATCGGCGGCATAAAATGACACGATACGCGTTACATGCTGTTTTTTTTAGAGCATTTATTTTTATTTTTATAATTCTCGATAAGTATTGTAACTTTCAAGCGCGTGCATTCAAAGAGGTGACATTTGATCGATAGTAACAACTGTAGTATAGATCGGTGGGTTTCTCCACAGGTTTGCTTTTTTCACTTTGCCCCAAAACAATTCTCCTACTCTTGGTGGTCACTTAAGACACCCTCTTCCCGAATCAAAAGCGTGTATCCCAATTCCGACCTTTGAGTCCTGGGTAGTGTCCTTTCTCATGATAATTCTATTGTTGATTTCACATTAAAGAAATGACAATTCCTCTCTCTCTCTCTCTCTCTCTCTCTCTCTCTCTCTCTCTCTCTCTCTCTCTCTCTCTCTCTCTCTCTCTCTCTCTCTCTCTCTCTCTCTCTCTATGACTCTACTTTCACTATTGGCAACTCAAAGGGGTGCTAATCCTGCCAAATACAACTAACCCTGCTTTTATCGATTACATGTAATGTTTATTGGAAAATTATCAGATATGCTATAACTTTTTAGTTGTGTTTTCCCCCCTCTTTTGGTTGCACAACGAAATTTAGACAATGTGTTTTGCCGAATTGTTTTTCAGAATGCACGGTGACAAATTCCGTAATAGCAGTATAGGCTACAATATAGCCTGTATCTGAAATAACACTAAAAATTGTGTACTGTATAATTATAATTGAGTGATGTGTGTATATTATTTAAGTATCAAATATTGAAGTGGACATACCACATGCCATATAGGATAACAATGCTAACAATAATCACTATAGGAAATGTCATATTTCAATGTAATAACATTGCAGTACAGTGTTGTGTTTTAATAAATATTTAGAATATAATAAGCATTGTATTTTATTTTATTTCAATCTCAAGTCATATCATACTGAATATGTTGGAGAGCATGCAGTCAGTATGGAACTGCTCGCTTTGGGATTTTCAGGGAAACACACCTATTGCCTCTATGTAACCCATTGGACCCACTGAAGCATTATCACAAACGGCTATCGATGCATTATACAAACAATAGCTATATTAAAGACTTTTTCGTGGAATAGACGTGACAGTGCTGTGTGTGCGTGTATAGCGCGTGGGTGTCAGTGTGTGTATGCACGCGTAAATGTAGGTTCTAGTTTTAAAAGCATATATTTTATTATTGCTGACGCGTGTGCATAGAAATGTGAAATATTAAGCAGGACTACACATTCGCAGAAACTAACTCCCGACACGTGCGAGGAAAAACAGAAGTGACAAATGAAAAGTTACAAAATAAAACGTCGATATGTTTGATATGCATACAGATTTTGCCTTGAGAGAATCTTCAGGATTGGTTATGTGCCTGCTCTCTTGGGGAAGAGGGATTGTAAAAATGAATGAATGGAAAATAGAGTGCGTGAACAGTTCGAGGGGCAGTGAGATAATAAGAGGCCGGCGAGTGAAAAGGGACAGAATGAGAGCTTGTCTGTCGCTTTGTAACCTGCCATGCCCAATCTAAGCACATTTAAATATGCAGTGTGGTCCTGTCTGGCGCTTGATAGCCGAATTTATGGACGAAAATATCAGCTTAGCTTCGTTTTCCTCCACAGATACACGCATAATCGCCATTGCATGCTCTTTTAATATAGGCTAAATGTGTTTCTTATCTGTTAGGTCCAATCAATCGCGAATGTTCTGTCCTAAATTTGACTGGGAATGACTGAACAGACAACCAAATATGCATGACCAACCCCTCATGGTGAACATGCTGATTGATCTGACTAGAGATGTGTGCGTAAACTTCGGCCCATCGCCGTGCAAACAATGATTTTCACATATGAACCCTAAACTGCAGTAACAAAATCGCAATCCGTTGCAATTTTATTTATGATGAAAACAAAATGCTAAAGACAAAAAATATAAATAAATTAAAAAAAAATTAAAAAAATCAATGTGCGTGTATGTACATTTTTTAGTAGGCCTAGCCTATTTCAAAAACCTCATGGACCACGCGTACCACCATTGAATAATAAAGAGCAGTAAGGAAATGAAAAGAGGCAAAAGCCTTCAGAAATAAAGACAGCTGCCTACAAGAGCCTCGTAACGTTAATAAAAAGCGAAAAACATTTTAGTCCAGGTTAAATATATATATTGAAAAGGAATTTTTTTCACTGCATTAAAATGGAAGCAAGTTCAAGTCGAATTTGCATAGACCTATCAAAGGTTTTTCATCTTAATGCGTTCCTAATGAAAGAACATCGCGCTTAATTAAAATGTTTCTGCATTGTCAACTAAATGCAACTTTAACTTAGTCACCAGTCAACAGCAGAGGCTTTTTGGGAATGGGCCCTCCAACGGGCGCATGCACTGTCTGCAGCACAGCAGGTGAGAGTTGTGGCGCATGGATGGTCAGAATCACACACTGGGACTCAGAGGCATTGACTGCACTAGAGCATTGTCCGGCCTGAAGCCGCGGGTGGCGGCATGGGGCAGGACGTGTTACCAGGTGCAATGGCAGCGCCCTCTTATGTTCACTCTGGCCAAGGGGCTCAAACACCACATGAACCTGCCTTGTCAGGGATATATGTTCCCTATCTCCCATCTTCAGCTGATCTATACCTGTCCTATGTCACCGGACTGCGTCAAACCAAGCACACATATGCATAAAGGTAAATGTCTGATTGCAAATTAATAGATTCCTTGCTTCAAATTTTATCCACCATCATCAAACATCTTCACTTTACGCACGAAGCTCCCCTGAAAGCAGTGTGGCGCGCGCGACTGGAGAGCTTTTTTTTGTGTATGTGTTCGAGTTTTTGGGGGCAATTTTAAAGCAGATAAACAAAATATCACGACTTAGGAAAAATCTGATATGATGGAAATCATAAATAATAAGAATGCAGAAAACAACCGCACTTGTATAAATAAATGAACGCTGTGAGAGAGAATAAATAATATTGCACTTACTGCAAAATTATTGTATGACTGTGTACCATCATGCTTCACATAGATAAAACGACATGGGTCTTATTATGACATAAATCAGCTCGCAGATATGATAAGCAGGTGAGTGAAACAAATATGATGCGCGTCAAAGGAATGTCTTAATTATCATCACATTAAAGACAAACAGAACAAGCATCGTTATTTTTACATATGAAAACATGTCATCTCTTATTTCAAATGTCACCGTATAATGTTTGAAAAAGACTCTGTTTTATTTACATGATTATATTATAGTGTGATGTAGAATGTTTATAGAAGTAGGCTACTCCTTCATAAATGCTACCGTTTCTGAATAATCATTTAAACGAACTATTAAAACCAACTAAGTACTGTCAATAAATACATACACTTGTAATGAGAATGAGGTTTTAAAGTTAGACTACGATATATACTATATTGATACTATAAAGCACTTATATAAAATGTGCAACAAATATTTCCAGTATGAGAGAGGTGGAGGCTTTTAATTAACGCGAAATGTCTGATAATGTCGGCGGGGTAATTTAAAAAATATATTGTTTTTACTGTGTCAAAACGCACTTTATATTCACTAATATTTAGATATTTCAATGATGTGCTCATAAATACAACATATGGCTAAATAGATTCGTGTCTTTTTGTTTTGTGCTGTTACACACCATCTGTATGTTTTGTATACCGCAGTGTCTGCAAATAAAATCCAAAAATCAATTAACATGCGTTTTTAAATTGATTTTAAGAAGCATCATTTTAAATTAATTAACTAATTAATTAAGGAGAACGGTCCTGGTAATACATAGTTTTTTGTTTTGGGTAGATGGTAGGACGAACATTTTAAATAACGCACAACAGAAATGACAAATTATCATCTTAATTATATATTTTTTAAAAGTTAATTTACAATCATAAACACTAATTAATCAAATCTTAAACGTATCTTGTGCTTCTCTAAACAAATTACGCACTAACTTTTTTGATTGAGTAATTAATTAATTATGCATATATTTTTCTCTTCAAATTAATTAATATTTACCCTTACATTAGCCTACATTCTAATACTGATTTGGATCGTTAAAGTCACCTAATACTGCCCCCAAAACGTGCAATTCAAAAACAAAATTAACATATTTGAACTCTAATTGTAGCTAAATAAATTATGCAATACAATAATAATTAAAAATACAACAACAACAAAAACAACGAATCTCTACACAGGATATTTAAAATCAGTACGTTATATTTGCATAAAGACCGGTAAAATGGTGTGTTAGGCTCGGTTTCATTCGAGATCTGCTCAGAAGCATAAACGGTCCAGATGTATAATTGGATAATATAGCCTAGACTATTTGGAAAATATTTTAAAACAAAAATAATTTAGCTTATTATACCCCCTTAAAATAACTGTGACAAAAGCCGAACATGTGAATGTGTCAATTGAATAATATCAGTGTATCATAAAACACCTGCGAGCCTCTCTCTCTCTCTCTCTCTCTCTCTCTCTCTCTCTCTCTCTCTCTCTCTCTCTCTCTCTCTCTCTCTCTGTGTGTGTGTGTGTGTGTTTCACCGATCATTTTATCTATTATTACTTTAATCCAAAGTTTACCTGGGCATGTTGTTGGCAGAATTCTATCATTATTTTATTTTATTTTTTTATCGATATAAGACACGAGCTCATAGAAGCAACACGCCCACATATATACATATACAGTCATTTATGTTTCTCAGTAAGTGTTTTATCGTCATAAAACAGCAAAAGCACATTCAAACAAACCTTTAAAAATCCAGGAACGGATCATATTCACTGTCTGCGCGGTTAAGCAGTACAAATGTCTCAGTTCACGGTCGTGCAACAATCAGAAAGAAAAGCAGCCTGGAGCAAGTCTGTGTCCAGAGGAGCTACAACTGCAAAAACCAGCTCATCCTCATACCGCCGATTCTCTGCAACCTCCATTTTATCTTTGTGCAGGTAAGATAATAACACAAACATAAATCTGAAAAAGTGAAGATTCTTTCCCTGCATTTCGATATCATCATTCAAGATATAGATTGAGTAAAGCATGCAATCTGCTTATTTCCGGCCTGCACCTCCAAAAATATGCGTTTCACTACATTGCTACCCGTTAAATTTAACAATTCACATATGAACATATAACACATATGGCCACCTGACTGTTCTGTCCATAAAATAAGAGAATACACATATTTATAGAAAAATACAGTTTGTTAAAACAAAGCTTAATATGTATAGGCCTATATGTCCACAGTTCCCAAACAAATGTAATGTATAGCAGAGGGAAGCTGAAGACACTGAAGGGCAACAGCGACGTACGACTCCCGCCAAGGGTCACCGTGCAAATCCTTCCCCACTTCCATCATCTGACAGCTATGGCAGGATTATGTGCAAAGCTTTGCTCAGGAAATCATTTCATCTCAAAGAGAAGACCCCGAGTCTACAACCGAGAAATACAGTGATTTCATGACCCAAATGCCACGAATAGTTAGCTTAAAAATTAGACAGATGACATTTTGTTGACAAATCTTTTCAAAGACAAATGAAAGAACAAACCTAGGAACAAATTCTACCATGCAGCTTTGGTTAAGTGTGTGTGTGTGTGTGTGTGTGTGTGTGCGTGTGTGTGTGCGTGTGTGTGTGTGTGTGTGCGTGTGTGTGCTGGATTTTAAAGCCTCACAATTGTTATATTTAAACAGTTACCCGTCAAACATCTAAAAAGACATTAAGACATAATTTAAGCAATTATGTGTAAAATACTTAAATATGTAAATTAAAAATGTAGTTAAAACACTTTGAGTGAAACATCTTGAAGATGAAAATGATGTGTGAATAAGAGTATGTGTGTGAGTATGTCTGAATAAACAGAAAAGTTACCAAACATGAAATGCAGACACAAAACAAATGGCTACAGTATTGTAACAAACTATTTGTAATGATTTATTAGTGTAATATGAATACATTTTTAAGATAATGGTAACACTTTACAATAAGGTTTCATTAACATAAGTTCATTTATAATGTACTAACCATGAGCAATACATGTGTTACAGTATTTGTTAATCTTTGTTAATGCTAATTAATAATAAGCAGCTGTTCATTGTTCGTTCATGCTAGTACACAGTGCATTAACTAATGTTTACAAATGCAACTTTTGATTTTAATAATGTATTAGTAAATGTTGAAATTAAGTATTATTATGTTTTAAGTATTATTAAGTATTATTATGTTAAGTAATGTAGTTAACTAATGATAACTAATGAAACCTTATTATAAAGTGTTACCCAGATAACAATACATATATTTTAAGATGGTCTGAAATTTATGTTTTATGCTAATGTAAAACAATGCATTAATAGCTATTTAAAATTATTTTATTATTCTATTTTTTATTTATTTTTGTAAAACAATATCCATTCTGAAATATACATTGTGTTCAGTATCCTAATTCACAAATTGAATGTACAACACTATAAGAAAAAGAGCAAAGGTGATACGAGTAATTAAGCAACGAGGAAAAGGCCAAGTGGAACAACATGGACCAGAAAATGCTGCCAAAGCCTAAAACCTGCAACTAGTCTTGTGGGTGATGTAGCTGGGGTATAATTGCAAGTGACCACAGCGGTTGGAACATAGTTGCACGGTGCTTAACCCTGCCATTTCCCCCGTCCCTGTGACCTCCAGGACGTGGAGGCAGGTGGGCGTCTGCAAAATTGTGTGGGGGTAGGGTTGAAGCTGTGCATCACGGCCAGTAACACATGAATGCTGCCCCGTAAGGGTCGCAAAGACCCCGTCTGGCCTTGGAGCTCCACACGCCCATAAAACAAGCCATTAAAAAAGCCGTTCACGGGCAAAGCATGAGCTCGTTAGGACAATTAACAAGAGAGGTGTTTAACTTGGCACTACATTAACACTCCAGGAGGGACTCTGCCCAAAAACAGGCCACCGAACAACACGACTGTGCGTGTGTGTCCAGTCCAACACACAACATCACACAGAAAATTCAATGTCACATATAGCGGGCTGCCGCATGAAGTCCAATATACAGCGAGTAAACCTTTAAATAAATTACGTACAGTATAATGTTCCCCAGCCAATCAAAAGCATAAAAATGGACAATTTAGCCTTACGAAATAACTGAAACTCAATTATTACACAGCATTATTAGAGATGCGTTATGAAGGCCACAAGCACACAAATGCATTCACTATCTCTCCACGGATAAACAAAGCATCGGGACGTCCCTTTCAGGAACTGGACGACGGCATCGCCGCCACAATATTAGTCAGTACTGTGAGGCCAGCGGGAATTATTCCTCTATTTTTGTCTCATAGATCTAGCAGGGCACGAGACAGGAGCCGGGCTGTGTAAAAATGACACATTCAGCTCATCCATAATGAAAGTAAATAAGAAGTGTGATAATCTGCATTTCATGTATTTTTTGTGGGCTCTGCGATATGCAGAAATTCGTTCCTTGCTCAGAAAGAGTCTATGACCAAGAGAGATAAAGGGAATTGCTTCTCCCATCCTCTGTTTAGAATTGTAAATATGGCGTATAGGCATTGCTGCTGTCCAATTACATATATCTTTCATGTATGAAATCATGTATGGCTCTTTTTACCGCGAGGCCAAGGAGGGCCGGCACAAAGGGAGCGACCCCGGCCGCAGTGCAGTACATCCCTCATGCAGAGCGGGGTCTGGTGCCGGAGCCCTGGGCTAAGAGCACTGTTCCATTAGCGCTCTCGGATGGTGGGGGAAAAGGCGGGTGAAGAGGAGGAGGGGGGGGGGGGGATTGGCTCTCCTGACGGGGGCGTTCACCGCTTATGACTTCTGCTGACTTACATTTGTCCTGTTGTGATCGTGCCTGACCCCTCAGACCCTGTACCTTTGACATAGCCCTTCGCAAGAGCCCATTTCGGAGTCGCTAATTAGTTTAGCAGAGATGGATTTTTTTTTTTTTTTTGTGCTTAATGCATTAAAGTGTTGCATTTTTTTTTGTTTGGTTTAAGCAAAAAATAATAAAAGCTTTAGTGCTCCATCTTTTAGGTTATTTATTTATTTATTTATTTGCTTTCTCTTTCCCCACAAACGACAGCTCCCCAATGTGTACTAATATCAAATCACCTAAATTTGGCAAAATTACTTTGAACTTTTCAAACAAAGGCCCTGCTCTCTTTTTGGAACCTGGCTGATTCCCAGAGTGTCTTGCCTCCTTGCCTGTCTGTTTTCTTTTTAAATGCTTAATTCAATAAACACTATTTACTTGCATTCAGGGTTACACTGAGAGCAGCGAATACCATCATTTTGAACAGCTAAAGAGCATGTATGTCTTTCATGTTAGCGAAACAAAAATATCACTGCTTAACATTTACACACGAATATGCTAGACAGCGGGGCAGCACGGTAACTACACTGTAAAGTTTTTATAGAATTAACTTAAAATGTACTTCATGTGGTAACATTTAAATCAACTGGTTTTATTCAAATCAAATAAAACATTTAATAATCACCAAAGACACCAATGAAAGTCATTTTAAGGGTTAGATCAGACAGAAAAAAAGCTCCATAAGGCAACAACTACAATGCACAATATAGGTGAAATGGTCAGAGGAACATTAAAAATGAAATTCATTTGGCAAAGTATTCAGATTCGAGGTGAGGAATTTGTTCAGAGTGCATCTCCTATCATTGACGTACAAAGAAATTACTCTAATGCTAGGAGCAAGTATTAAATGAATAGATTCTGGGTTAATACAAGTTAAGCTCTATCGACAGCATTCGTGGTAATATGTTGATAACCACAAAAAGTAATTTCAACTCTTCCAAAAAAAAAAAGGTTACAGTGAGTTATTTTCAATGAAAGTATGCAGAAATGTGAAAGTAAAAAAACAAGAAAAAAACATGAATTTTTATGTCAAGACTTGTGTATTATTTGAGCTGAATTTTTCTCATCATTTTAGTCATTTAATGAAGTTGTAAAATACAGAATAAGTTAGAAAGCAATTTGTTCACACTAAAATCATATTAGCATATACGTTGTCTTGTAAGAGTAACAGTGAGTATTTACATTTTCACAGATTCGATTGAGCTTCTGTTTGTTCGCTGATAACATTTTATTTGTGAATAAAAGCCTAAATCCCAATCTTTTAATTATATAAACCGATCGAGTCTCTTCAGAAAATTTGGATTAAACCAATGAATTTGGATTAGTTTTACAATCTCTTTTTGAAGCATTAAAGTGGTAGTTTGCTAATGGAGGGACAGAAAGCTTTCAGATTTCATCAAAAAGATCTTCATGTGTGTTCCGAAGATGAACGGAAGTCTTACGGGTTTGGAACGAAATTAATGGTGAGTAATTAATTACAGAGTTTGAATTTGAATTTGGAATATTCCTGTAGCACAACCTAACTTGCATTGTGTAGTTGAATACGCAAATATGCAAGTGCCAATGATGTTGACGTGTATCTGTACGTCTGTAAAATCTTCAATCAATCGATCAATCAATCGATCAATCAATCAATCAATCAATCAATCAATCAATCAATCAATCAATCAATCAATCAATCAATCAATCAATCAATCAATCAATCAATCAATCATTCAATCAATCAATCAATCAATCAATCAATCAATCAATCAACCAATCAACCAATCAATCAATCAATCAATCAATCACCTTCTTTGCACCTAAGCATCTTTGAGCCAAACAAATTCAATCAGCACACATTCCCTCTAATCCTACACCAGCAGACATGTGATTGAGTCTTCAAACCGGGAAGGCTTTATCTACAGTGGGCTCTCCTGTAGGCCCAGCATGGAGGAGAAGCAGCCTATGTGGGCGTGAACACAGGGGGGCCGACTGGGCTTCAAAAGCCCCCGAGGAGCTTTGGGGGTGTTGCCAGCAGGAAGAGAAGTGACTTCAGAGCCTTACCTGATGGGGTTTTTGGTTTCAGTCGCCACCGCTCGGAAGCCCTCTCTGACCGCGTCCTTCTTTTCAAGTGTCCGTTTGAAGTGGGCGCCAGAAAGGTCACAACCCTTGCGGTCACAGCAGGTTTGGTGCAATGGCAGGTGGATGGCCGCAATCTATCGCTAGTGCTAAAGCTATCAGGTCTTCTTCTTTTGTTTTTTGGTCTGTTTGTTTTTTCAAAAGTAAAGAAGAATGTAAAGCTTTCAGATCCAGTGCCTGGGCACTACTAGTAAGTCCCTTGGCAAGGGCTTGGGATGATGTAGTCCTATAATTCCAGGTATTTCCAGTTTCTTCTTTTTTTTTTTTTTCAAAGCTATGAGACCCGGTTTTGAGATTTAGTTTGAAGCATCCACAGTCTGTGGCAAATCCTTTCGGAGTGATAGCGCCACCTAGGGATAAGAAATAAAAAAAATTAGCATTCACAGCAAAAGTTCTTTCATGCAACTGAACAAAGGATGAAACAAGGAATAGATTTAATAGATTCTAACACAGGCGTATAAAAACACACTTTGCCTTTTATAAAGCAGAGCCGAGAGGAGGTGAGGCCATTGTTAGTTATGCTCCGTAAGTGAGTGCAGATTTTTCGCTTTGCGTGCTCGTTTCCCCTGAGAAAGAGCCGGCTAAATCTCTTTCAGGAGGGGAGTACACAGAACAATATGGCTTCTATCAAGTCTTTTGAATTCTGTAATAAGCTGTTTTAGAGAACAGAAAATTAATATATAATTATTTTTATTACTGCTGCAGGACAAAACCTTATGATTTTCCAGATTATATTAAGTAATAAATGCATTTCTTTGAGTAATTTTTCCTCTCGTGGCATTAGAGGCTCTGTCTCTCCATAAAAGAAGAAGAAAAGAAAAGAGAAAAAAAAACAACGAAATTTCCGGAGAAACTTAATTTCCCCCATAACCAGAACAAGACATATTCCTGTAATAACATGCATAATTGTGCACTCTGCAGAAGATCTCTCATACACAACAACAAAGCCACTTAGACAGTACATATTTATTCACATGTCAGTTCCAACATTGAAAGAGAAAAAAAGGAGGAGGGAAAAGCAAAAGGGAACGCCACATGGGGCTGGGATAGAAAGCCGAGTAAATGTGTCTATCATAGGCTATGGCTCTGACAGCTCTCGCCTGTGCTGCTTGGGCTTCAGTTGAGGGAATAAAGGACAGAGAAGGAGACAGACTGTGATTTCTGAACGGTCCCTCTGGAGTCGATTTTATTTGGCAACATTTTTATGATTATTTTTACCTCTGTGGATAGAGCAGGGTTAAAGATGCTGTTTAATTGTTCCCAAGAGCTCTTATTAAGTTGTTGATGAGGAGCTCCAGGGAGAAGCACTTAAAACTGCAACAAAAACAAGCAGTCGAGGCAGGCACACTTGTGAGGGGACGGAGGAGGAGGTGCGACGGGTATTCCCGAGATTGATGATAATGGATGGAGTGCGGAGGTCTAAACTTTTTAGACGCCGGCGTGCGTCTGGTCTCTCTGCGCCAGGACCGTCTTTAGGCATAGAGGGGGACCAGTCCCTGCCAATAATTAGAAATGGCCAAACTATTCCCCTCAATATTTGATATTTTTGATGTTACTCTGCTGCACTTCATTAGGCACTGCTCTGTTTGTTGTTTGGATGACAAAAAGTTAGTCTGCCTCAGTGGTCTAACATTGATAGTCAATGTCAAAAAGATTGAGATGGTGAGAACTGTACTGTTCACAGAAGTCGAACATGATGCATCAGTTTTAATGGTGAAAGAGTGAGGCAAGATGCAAGTGGCTAAACATTTAACATTTAAAATTGTTTTATGATAGAAAAGTTAAACAATCAGTGATGCAAACCACAAACTTTTTTGCCTTGTTGAATTGAAATATATTTATGTGATTCGTGTAAATTTGATCTGAATGTGACAAGAAACATTAACAGAGCTTTTTTCTGCATATTAGGTATACAATTAAGATTGAATGTGTAAATATTTGAAAACAAAAATATGATGTGCAAACTCTAGTCATTTAATGATCCTTTTTCCCTTTCTTTATTCCCTTGAATGTCTTTAAATCCTTATATCTATTTCATTCTTTTAAATAAAAACACCATTTTGGTGGCCTGGCTATCTGGCCAATGAAAGATTGGAGTTTAAAAAAACATTGGGTGATGCTAGTATTACAAAAAAATATGCTCCTCATATATTTCTACTCATACAAACAAGTGATTAATATTGCTACTTGATAAAGGCCTGACTGCAATAAGAAAAACTATTGTACTGTACTGGTTAAACTTGGACAACACTAAGGGCCAGATTTAGAGCTTCCACCAGCGCAAACCCTCTTTTGGCATTTAAAAACTGCAGTCAGGAATTACTGAAGACACGCAGTGAAAAATTAGAGCTGCAACAGGTGTGGACAGGGTTATTTTTGCGGCTGACCTTATTGCATATGCATATTCCTTTTAGACGAACAATTTATGGGAGGAGAGAATTTAAATGAAACATGCAAGGTGATTTACTAAGGTTTGCGCTAGTCAGTTTACTGGTATTTGCGCAATTATTTACCACCCAAAAAAAGCATGTCTTGAAACCAGACGCTAATTTGCGCGGCTCTTGGTAGATTGCGTTGGTCATTATGGAAATGATCCGGCTGTGTCTGTATCTTTATTGTGCGCATCATCAGTAGATCCCGAGCGGAACTTTCCACTCCCGTTGGCTAGTGTTGTCCAAAAATAGCGCTCAGACGCTAATTTGCCCTGTTTAGTAAATCTGGTAAATGAAAATGTTTAGTAAATGTTTCTAGAGCAGTTCAATCGCATGGGTGTGTTGTAAACACATGCATCCTGAAAAGCACCTATGCTGTGCTCTCTCGGGCCATACCTCCCCATTCGCACCTTCTGAGCTGGGCAGACTCTGGCCTTACGCTGGGCGGAGCAGTGGAACGGAGTGGATCAGGATCAATACCCCAGCCTGCAGCGCAGCAGGGCCGCGGGCCATCCCTGACCTGGGCTATTGATCAGCCGCTCCTCGGCTGCCAATAGCAATGTGCTAGATGTGACACAGGGGCTGAGAGCAGACAGGCGGCTGAGGGATGGGGGAATGTGTATCGCCAGTGGCAGCCCCACAGCACAGTGAAGATAAAAGTCAATTCCACTTAACCAAATCACTGACAACTAAATAGTTAGTGGACGGAGGAATGTGCGAGGTTTCAGGTGGTGGCAGCTGGCTGCATGGATGACTGTGAAGCCGGGATTCCCAGGATTCCCCTCACCTGCAGTGAGAAAGCCCTACAGTAAATACTAGTGTACCGTATGACCAGGTCTTATCTACAGAAGCTTGTTTCCACCACGGAATAAAACAATTTAAAAGATATTTGCGACTTTTTATCTTACGATTAAGACTTTTTTTCCCCCTCAGAATTGGACGTTTATTTCACGCAATTCTGACTTTATAACACACAATTGCGAGAAATAAAGTCAGAATTGCGAGATATTGCAATGCCGACTTTTTTCTCGCAATTGCGACTTTATATTTCGGAATTCTGACTTTTTTCTCGCAATTTCAACTTTATATTTCACAATTCTGACTTCTTTTCTCAGAATTGTAAGATATGAAGTCACAATATAAATACAATAAAATTTCTATAATTTTTTTTTTTAACTTGGCAAGTCTTAAGTTTCTTAAAGGTTGTTTAAATTAAATTAAATTAATATTTAAATTGTTACATTTCTTGGTAAATTATTTAGACATTGGGCACTCGTCATATAGATTTAAAGATCTGTGCGTGTTTGCGTACAGCACTCTCAGGCGGTGCATCTAATCCATCTTCCAGGCAGCCATTAGCAGTCCATATCAGAGTAGTTTACATGTCACTTTACTGCTCCACTGCCTGTTCATTGCTATTCTGTAGCCAATGGCCTGCTTGTCAATTCAACACCTATCTAAGGCTTCATATCTCTTCCTTTAATTACTGACTGACAGGAAGGCAATACCGAACACTTCATTATAGAAGCAGCCCAAAGACCTGATACCATAGCCCAAGTCTCTCTGGTCAGTCCGACATGCATTGCCTAGGTCAGCAAAGGTCAGTCTTTGAATTTATCAGGCAGTGGTTGACCGAGCCCAGCCAGGTCATCGTACAGCAGGGGCAGTGACCTTGGCCGACTGCTTGCATCCCGTATTGATCCAGTCGTTTATGTCAAGGCCACGCTAATCACCAATAGCAGAGTCTCTAAAGGACAGTTAGGCACCAATGGATGTGTCTGCGACTGGAGAGAACACAGAGAAAAACGAGTTGCAAGGTTTCTTGCTTATGAAAATGACTCAAATAATTGGGAAACTTGGTTTACTCTAAAAGGTGTTGTCACATTTGTGAATAGTTTCTAATCGATTTCTTAATAATTTTGCGATATATGAAGCACAGCTCACAACAGTCACTTTCAAACCAAACAGCTTTCTATATGTCAACGCAGTGAATTTGCATGACCAACTTAACCCGATGCAAAATCTGCATTGGGAATTTTTTAGTCCTCATGACTTAGTCCTCAATTCACAATCACATGGATTCTTATTGAAATGACTTTATTTCACCCGCAAAATTTCGCAGAGTAATGGTAAATGTGGCCGCACAAAGTCTTAAAATTAAAATGTTTGATCATTCTGGCATTACTTACTCATGACTTTCTGTCTTCTATGGAACACAAAAGTTGAAAATCAGACTGATCAGATACTTAAACTGTGATCCCAGTGACCCAGTCATCCAGTCTCAGTGGTTAACAGCCCATTGGAATGGATGATTATTGGTGAATAATGGCATATTTGTCCCCAAAGCATTGGAACGTGGCATATGGACTGCACTGTACAAAAAAGATAAAAAAAGTTATAGCAGGACGCCACTTCTCTCTTGCCTACCCTAAGCCCCTTTAGTTTTAACAGACCACCTAAGTCCTAAATTAACCAGGAAAATGTGACATTGAGTGTACCTGGGACATGAATTTACATAAAAAAATAAATAAAATAAAAACTATCTATCAGGAATTACCTCATCATTTCAGAATACCACTGCATGCCACTACATTCAAGTGTGTGGAATAGAGTGACTAGTACAATATTCGGAATTTCTCCCTTTATCTTCCAGTCACACAGGTTTAGAATGGCATGAGGGTGAGTAAATGATGGAATCTTCTTTTTGTGTGTGTGTCAGATATCAATCTTATAAACACCAAAATCTAATGTCCAATTAAATTCCAGGAAATTGCATCCCTTTGAAACCAGTTCATTTAAAGGAACACAGCAGTAATCAACACCTGAACAAATCAGTGTTAGATACTCTCTAAACTGTTTGCAAGATTAAGTAGCTGTCAGCTTCAGTGTAGACCCGGCTTCAATAGTGTGCAGGAGAGCGCTTCTGAGAAAGTTTCGGTACAAACGCGTGTGTATTTGTGTAACCGAACTTGTGTTTCCCTGTGTGTTAGCGTAGCATAGTGCCAGCTGCTCTTCAGATCTCTTTCTCGCTCTGCATCGCTCGCATTAAATGACAATAAAGGTCGGGAATCTTTGGAGCAGGAGAGACGAGCAGCCATTTCAACCCTTCTTGCTTTATTACGCTTTGTTCCGTTTAATCAAAAAAGTGATGCATACAGATAACCCCTTTTTTTAAAAAAAAAAAGACCTGATAAACAGAAACGATTGCATCTCTAAATAATAGATGATATCCTGGCTTCATACAGACACGTATATAAGGGGAAAATAATTGAAGACAACAATGTCCTATAAGAGACCCACTTGAGCAATGCTGATTCAGAAAGCTTCCTGACTTCAAACGCTCTGTCATAAAGTATGGATAATCCCTTAAGAAAGGCGTGCGTCTGTTTACAATTTTCTTCTAATTAAGGCTACAGAATAGGGCGATCTTTGTTCAAATTGATGCGTGTTGGTTGGATTTTGGCAGAAAACTGTACCATTGGAAAAGTGTGTGTTTGTGAGGGGGTTACGAAGTAACGAAGTAAACAATAACATCCTAATACAATCTCAGTGTCTGAATAAATATTCTTGCATCTGTCTACATATGACACACTTTCAGACAGGAAAACAGCTTTTCAAAACAACAAATTAACCGAGTCTTTTTCTTGTTAACAATAACCAGTTTTAGACAGTAATCCCAGTGGTCTACCTGAATCCAAGAGTATCTCAGACACTGCATCAAAATGAAGTTTTGACCTCAATTTGTCTTGACTTCCCTCAAAAGCTGGGCACTTTCTTATCTTTGTTGTGTGTGAATTTAAATCGGTTATGGAACAAATTAATCAGCGCAACAAAGAGCAAAACAGCCCCAAAATAAGCCCCAGAAGGAAAATGGGACAATTACGTTTGGACACATCCCTCATGATATTCCCTTTAAAGGACATGTCACATGTCAGAGGCTGGATATCAACAACAGTTTAAAGAGATATGAACGATGCGATGATGACCCACGTGATGGTTTGTTTGAGGGTGCTTGAGAGAAAGCTGGATCACGCATAACTTCTTCACAGATAGACATGGAAATATCAATGGCACCCTATTAATGTAAAAAAAACAACTAAAAAAACATTAAAATAATACTAAACAAATGACGTTTTGTGGGCTGGGTGTTATCAGGACTCTAACCACCAGAGATGTTTAGAATAGGGGACAGTCTTTATTAGTTTTTTAATTATGTATTTTTATAATTACATTTTGAATATGTTACACCCTTACTTCCTTCATGATCAGCCCAAACCTGGGTTGCAATGCAAAATACAACTAAATGCATTTACAGTAGATTAGCAAATAAAAATGTAAAGGGACTATATGCTCCACATTTCTTTTATTTTTAATGTTAAAGGCAATGTGTTGAATTCGACTGTGTTTTGCCACAAATTCATTTGTAACTTGATAAAAAATAGACAACTTAGGTAGATGCTAACATGGGTAGGTTATGAAACATCTTTAAAAAATCATGAACAATGCAAAAAGAAAAACAACAAAAAAACCACTGCATTAATTATGTGTTCACTTGGAAGATATTTTTATGACTTCACTTAATATTATGTTTAATTGCATTTTTATTTACTTTTCTACAACAACAAAAAATGTACTGTTAATTTGTAATGATAGAAACTAGACACAAATTAGGTTGATGCTCAGATGGATCAGATATGTGACATCCTCAAAAATCATAAACAAAAAAATAAAATGCAAAATAAACAATTTTAGGACTATGACCATTTGATGTAAAAATCTTGATCCTGAAATAAAACCTGTTTGAAACTACAGGTCTAATACAGCTTTAAGATCCTCAACTAAAAGAGTTTGCTGTAAAATTGAGTAAATTTTTCGTAACCGTTTTTGTGAGCCAAGCCTTTTTATCATCTTTTTGGTGCACCATGAAGCCCATCAAAAACACATTTGAAAACACTCCTTGGTTGGTTTGAAAGGCAGATAAAGGCTTAAGATAAGGAATTAAGAGTGAGATTATTGGTGAAGTTTGTGAGACAGTGGTCCATGTGTCTGTGTGGGGGAGATTTAAGGATTAAAATAAGCTGACCCTTCATATTTAGTGCCATGTGTGAGAGATTAATCTAACTAGCCCAGATCACATTAGACCTTATCATTGTGCAGAAGATCTCACTGTCGGCCAGAGCACAACCCATCCCCTGCTGTTGGATTAGTGACTGAGAGACACGTGTGTGTGTGTGTGTGTGTGTGTGTGTGTGTGTGTGTGTGTGTGTGTGTGTGCTGACTGAGCTTTAACTGACAAAGGATCACACCTATACTAAAGCAGGAAAGGACCTCATACACTTCATTAACACCTTGAGCCATGCAATCCAGACAACCTGTGCCGAACGCCGACCACTCAGCTCTGCTTCATTGGCCTGTTCTAGCCCTCATGCCAAAGAAAAAAAAGAGGCAGTTCATCATTGTTCATCAAGCTGGTGGTGACTCAAACTCTTCACCTGTCACCTTCTCCCGGCCTGTGTACGTTTTAACATGTCCGACACTAGAGGAAACCTTCAAGACTCTTACGAGCCATCTAAACCCATAAAGATCACCTCGGTGCCAGCTATCGTGACTGAAAAGCCCTGGATCTGCCATCATTGGGAGCACAGGGTCGTTGATACACTTCAGCCCTGTTTAGACCTGGTATTAAGATGCGTTTTGGTCGTTCGGATCATAAGTGGACAACGCTAAATAGAGCTGTAAACTAAAACGTTTTAACCATGTCCACTTTCGACCACTTCCAGAGGTAGTCGAAAACTCATTCGAACGGATTGCTTTCGTAGTGTAAACGCTCATGTGGTCGAATGCGTTGGAACAGCTATAAAAGTACAGCTACTCTACTGAACTAATGCTTAAACATTTTGGGAAGCGCTCTAGCCAGACGGGATTTAAACTTTGAAGTTTAGTTTGAAGAAGAAAAACGTACCAAGCACAATGTTCTCTCACCATTCCTGATTTCTAACACACACTCACAGCGTTTGGCTGGTCTTGCAGCTGTCAGAGCAGAAACGAAAGCTGATGCTCTCCGTATGTTTTTCCGTCTTCTCTGGGGACGTTCATATGTAAATTACATGAGTTTATTTTATCCATTAGATCGAAAGTTTAACAAAAGAAAACCTACATTTTCCCACCCTTAGACCCTTCCCTCAAAGAAATCAGGACAGAAGTGATTGAAAGTGGACAAAAGAGACGGATTAAAACACCAGGTGTAAACGGGAATGTGTCTCCCGCGCCTACTTGTGATCCAATCGACCAAAACTCATCTTAATACCAGGTGTAAACAGGGTCTTCCATCCACAATGCGGCTAGATGCCACTGATAACACTGACAACAGATAACGGACACTTTCTGTGGCTGCAACAGTTTCGCATCAAATCATATTAAAGGCCAACAACTCCAGGACTGTCTTTGAAGTTGGGAGGCAATTTCGAGCCTTGTGGATTACAGAGCATAAAGCAGGGTTTATTTTTACAACCTCCATTATTTCAAATTGTAAATATTCAAATCCTAGAATAAAACCCCTGGCTAAGTGGAGACAATCTGCGAAAAACAACATAGCACACCTCAAATAGTCTGCTTTGAAAACGAAATTATTATGAAGATTAACGACGAATTCTATGCGGAGATGTGGATGTGTGTGCGGACACCGCTGAAGGAAGCCGGATAGTTTTCTTTGTGTGTTCTCGATTCGTTGTTGTCTTTATTTGTTTGAGTGTTTTGACATTATTTTGCATGCGCTGCTCTTGGCTGGAATTAATATTTTGGTGGGCTTGAATATTAATCTGGCATCAGAGCTGGGATTAGAGCACTATTGTTCCTTTACAGCTGAGCCCCCATAGCGATATGACAAACACAAAGACAATCTTCTCTGCCCTGTATCTACAGATAACAGTCAGACCCTTCTCTCTCGATCCTTCTCTTTTCCTCTCTCACTTCGGCAGAGGAAGGGTGGCGGAACTTTCCATGGTAAATTTGCACGGCAATTGTGCCCTTAAACCATGCTGCTTCCCCCAGCTTATACTGTGCATTTTACAGAGTTTATCAAAGAATACAATGGGGTTATGCTTGCCTTGAACCATTCTTCTCCGGGCAAGAACAGTAATTTAAATGCACTAGTGCTACTGAAGGGAGCGCTTTAGAAAGGGGAGAAATGAAAACGCGTTACAGAAACGTGCCGCATTACGACATTGTCCTTTCCTGTCCGTGTAGTCTACAAACAGCTGTGAACCTCCTTCTTCTGAGCTTTTTGTACATCAGACGGCTGGACCGGTACAGGCGCGGCATGCCTCAATAAAATATTCTTGCTCTCTGCATCTCACTTTTTTCTCTTTCGTGTGCTTCCCACAAACAGAAACAAGCGCATTCGATCTCGCGCAAATACTCTGAATGGGAATAAATACACGAGCAAAACGTTCACCACACTCTGTCAGACTCTAAACACATGCAAACTGCTGCTTTCCACAAACACTCCTGCACGGTCATATACCGAGGGCTCTTAAAGTGCTGAATGTGACATTTTTATAAATTACATTTTTTTCTTTTTTTTACATATTATGTCATCAGACTAATAGATTGAAAAAAAATTAATGGGTAAAAAAGTTGGTCATGAATTTCAGAATTTCCAACGCGATCTCACCACCAATTCGTACGACCTCACCTCACTTTAGATTTGTCTAAACCCCAGTGACAGGTAGGTTTAGGGGTGGGGTCAGGGGTAGGTAATTCGTACGAATTGATACGAATTGGGCACCTCGTAAAATAAGCACGGATTGCCACGAATTGGGTTGGAATTTCCCAGCTGTTGAGCTGCATGAAATTCACGAGATTGTATAAAACCTGATGATCACATTCTCCAACATAATTTTAAAGCCTTTGCTTCAATGGAATTTTGTTCAATCTATTTCTTTGTACGATGTCACAAATAAAAGTTGAAATGCACGCATTTCCACCAACTTCTACACACGCACACAATACTTTCGTTCACAGAAAATGAAACAGGAGTATATGTAGCTGACAGACCCTTGATTTAAAACCTCTTAGAAAACAAGAGTCTGCATGCAAGTCTATTGTTATGCCACATATTATAACACAATGGCTCACTTTCCATCTTTGCCCAAGTTAAGGCCCATGCAGCACTTTATTAAGATGGATGTCAGAGAACCGCTCAGCCCATTGGATGATCATAGACGTTCTGTCAGGGAATTGTCAATTCAAATGGGAACACTACGTGTCTTTAGTTCTGATGCACGTCTACATCTGTGACCTAGAGGCACTGTGCTACTTGAGCATTAGCAAGCACTTGTCAGAAACAGCAGGAGGGCTGGAGAAAGATGGGACAGGAGGTAGAGAAAAAAACTGAGAGAAATCAATGAGAAGGCAAGAGTAATATTTAACAGAGAAAACATGAAAAGCAAAGAAATATTTAAACGTATAAAAAAGGCCCCTCAGAACCATAGCCTGCTGGTTAGGGCATGTGCTTCAGATGTGTTGAGCCACTGCGCTCATGAGCAAAGGTTAAATAAATTGTGGTGACAAACGCATTGAGACCAATACACCACAGGCCTGGGAATGAAAGTAATATACTGAACAAGTAGACAGAGCTCAACTAGAAGTCAAAATGAGAATTTAAAATGAGTGACGCATGACTAATCAATGAAATGGGTGTTTACGCATCAATCCGCCTAGATCCTCCCAGATTGGAAGGGGTTAATGGGAAATCAATAACGTAGGGATACATTCATGGATGAACCGAATAACACAAAGGGAGAAGGGAAAACAGTGAGTGTGTATAAGGGGAGGGAGGAGCAGATAGGGTCCATGTATTCTGTGATAGCTACAGACTTCCCAGATGTTATCCGTCACTCAAGAGAAGACTCCTGGTGACCAGATGTATGTGACGAACACGCTATATTCTCACATTAACAAAGGTCAAGTGTGAAAATATTCATCATACATGTGCGCGCACACACAAACACACACACGCACACACGCACACACGCACACACAACACAACACAACACAACACAACACAACACAACACAACACAACACAACACAACTAGACTTTCCATAGACGTAGAATAGAATAATGGTGTTATACAGTACAAACTGTATATTCTATCCTCTAAAACTAACCTTACCCCTAAACCTACCCATCACAGAAAACTTTCTGAATTTTTACATTTTCAAAAAATATAACTTAGTATGATTTATAAGCTGTTTTTCCCCACAAGGACAAGGATTTCAGATATTGCCATCTCTGTCGGCACATTTTATCCCCATAATATAGGGTTTACCAGGAAACACTCATAAACACACACACACACACACACACGCACGCACACGTGCACAAATATTATATTTTCTTCCTCCAACAACAGTCAAACTTAAAAATAATGGCATGCGACAAATAAATTCATTTTCAAAATGAATTTCAGATTAAATATGCATTCATCATGTTTTAGAAGCCTGAAGCTCAGACCTGGGAAAGTTTCAAGTAAAGCCAAGACCAAGTGCAACTTTACAATTTGCTTCAAAACTGCAAGGCTTCATGGTCTCCGCTTATGCCTATTCATTAACTCCTTAATCACTATGACAGCTGTTTATAGCATCTCCGCTAAGAGGCAGGAAATTATCTATTTATTTATTTACTGTTAACAAAGACCCTCCGCATCATGTAAAAATAAATAAACACGAGGATGATAAGGCCGGGAGAAACACAATGCCTTTAATTTGTGCAAAGCTACTTTAAGTTGATTTTTTTTTTAACCCAAACTAGCTAAGTGGATTGAGAAAAAGTGTTAACCACTTTTATCATTTGCCGAAGTGACGAATCTGCTTTTCCTTTGTATTTCCCCCTAAATGCATGTTCTGTTTCTCTCTGATAAGTTATTTTGTCTAAAAACATCCATGCTTCTCCAGCGCTTTGTTCGTCAGAGGAACTTCATACCCAGGGATTTACTAAACACAATTCATCAAAGTGGAACAGCAGTGTTTTTCTCCCTGCTTTCCTAATCCCTTTTTGCCACAGATGAGAGATTTGCTGTTCAGACTCATTAAGATTAGAAACGTTTTTGCCAGAGTTATTTAAGAATGCAAAGTTCCCGCCGAAGACCGCACAGAGTTCACGGAGAAGGGAAATCTCATGGAGATGCTGTGTTCTTTTATAACGTGACCACCGCGGCTCGCATTTCCACGCTCCGTGTCATGCTGAGTGCTAGCTAGTGAAACGGCTCTCCGAAACACTGAACTCATTAGGACAGACAGAAAATTATCCATGTGTCTGACAGCGGAGTTGAATTACAAAGTTCAAGGCAAACAATGGGTGAATCAACATTTCGAGAAACAGCTCAAATTGTGATAATTGAAACAGCTACAGAGCATGTATCATATGTACGGTTGGCGGCCGGGGGAAAAGGGTGCAGCGTGTGTTTGTTTTGGCGGCTGGAGTGTCAGAGTTTTGGCTGAGAGAGCTTGTGTTTTGTTTAGGAATGTAGAGTTCTTTGAGAGAGCTGCAGTAGTGGTTTGGCGTAGGAGGCCAAAGTCCTATGACTAAAGAAGCAGAGGTCTTTGGCACAAAAGACCAAAATCTCTCTTCCTAGTGTAGTAATCATCTGAACACGTGTTACATTTATTCATTTATACATATATATTTTCCATGATATTAATTTTTTTTTTTTTTTTGAGCAAAGCAGGCAATGCTCTTTGAACAGGCTGAGAGGTTTTGTTTGGAAGTACCTTGGCTTGGTGGTAATATTTTGATCCAAAGAAAGCTGGTTTTAGGTTTAGGAAAATAGTTATGAAATAAAAACAGTCTGAGGGGCCATTACACAAGACATGTTCTCGCATTCCATCAGCGCTATTTGTTTAATTGTTGGCCTAGGTAAATATCCACTAGATGAATGGATTTGGATGTTAACTTACACCACATCTCACATTATTTAGCATCTCACGCCATGGCTTTAACGGGGCGTCAATTTAAACAAGTTTCAATTTTTGAGAGGCAGTGCATCAGTGTTAGATTCATATAGACAATCAACTATTTATGGGAATTAATGCATCTACTGTAATATGCACTTTTTCAATTCAGTTGTGTTCTGTCTAGCCGTTTTAATGCATCCTATGCAAACAACCAATAAAAGGGCTACAGTATACTTGATTTGATTTAAAAGATAATTCTTAAAGGGATAGTTCACCTATTTTTTTTTTTTTAATTCTGTCATTAATTACTCAACCTCATGTTGTTCATCTTCGGAACACAAATAAAGATCTTTTTGATGAAATCTGAGATTTTTTCCCCTTCCATTGACAGCTAGTTCATAAAAAAAGGCCATAAAGCGATCGTACAACTAATCCATGAGAATTGAGTGGTTTAGTCAAAATTTTCTGAAGAGACTCGATCGCTTTATATGATGAACAGATTTAATTTAGGCTTTTATTCACATTTAACCATTGATAATAATTTTAATTTTTTGTGTGAACTATCCCTTTAAATAAGTATGTCTTAAATTTAAATGTGTAAACTACAAAAGCATGTCACATGTTCTATTAAGACAGAAATAAGTCATGGTTCTGGACCATTTACCATAGTAATACCATTGGCATGGACGCTTGGCATGTGGGCATTGGGGAGCTTGTGGTCTATTAGCATGTGAGCAGGGGCAGGTTTTCAGCGGGGGGGATTTCAGGGGGAGCAGTAGTTTTTTGGCCACTCTTACGGTGCAGAGGGATTCATACACCAGTGCTGTATGAACACACAGCTTCAGTCTCGGCAGCTTTCCCAAACTTTCCAACTCCAAGTGTCGCAATCTGGTTCCATTTTACAGCTGGCCTTGAGATTGTAACAGAGCCTCTTTCTCCCCCTCCCAAACCACATATTTAATCCCTTCGCTTATGTCAAACTTAATTATGGGACCTTGTACGAAGAAATAACAAGTGTGCCTTGTAGGAGAGGGAGCGAGGGGGTTTCGTGAGGAAGAGAGAAAAATGGGGATATGGAGGAAAAAAATTAAGGGCTAAAGGGAAGGACTGAAAATCTATCAAGACATAAAACGGAGAGTAGTAGTTAACAGAAAGGAAGAAAAAAGCAGACATGCGGTGGATTTGTTACAAAAACTCTGTTTAATACCAGACAGTACAGCCAACAGAGCTGAAAAAGAGAACAACCCAGTTTTGCTTTTCATATTATCTGGGATATCATTTATAAATCAAGTTCACATTTGGAAAAGACTGACATATTTCACTAAAGCTTAAAAAGAAAGAAAAAGTTACAAAGAAGGCACAATTGCCTGTATTCATTAAAGATGGTGTTATGGTTCTGTAACAAATAATTCATGGTTTAATTTCATTTATGTCTTTTCAAATATGTATTTCGGAAAGTATTTAATTTAAATATAATGAAACAAATCGAATAATAATAATATAAAAACAACATTTTTTTAAATACAACTTAAACTTACTTAATATAAATGGGCCATGATGGGTGAACAGTTGATTTTTAAGTTATTTACCTTTTTACCTTATTTACCTTTTTTGTTATTTTTGGTTGTAATTAAAAACATTTCTCACTGCAACTCTTTTCACATTTCTAAATTTTACATTACATTACATTTCTTTGAATTATAATTCAAATTGAACTTTTCCTCTTATTCCAATTTAACGTCTGGTAGGTTGTGGCCAATTGTACATTCTAACTCATGAACTGAAAAGGTTGCCCAGCCCTGCCATTGTATTGCAGTGTCAGAAAGACTGGATGTTTATGACTAACACAGTGACAAAACCACCTGTAGGTATACCGTGGCTTTAGTACTTAACATAACAAATCTTCAGAACTTTTTTACCACTGGCTACCAGATTCATTCCCACCATCTGCCTGAGAGAGAGAGAGAGAGAGAGAGAGAGAGAGAGAGAGAGAGAGAGAGAGAGAGAGAGAGAGAGAGAGAGAGAGAGAGAGAGAGAGAGAGAGTGTGTGTGTGTGTATGTGCATGAATTTAAGAGTATGTTTGAGTGTGTGTGTGTCTGTGTAAGTATTTACTATTCAGAAGTGGAACAGTCAAGAAGAGTGATGTTTAGTCTGTCAGTTTAAAACTATTACCTCAAATTCCAAAAATGTGAGCTAAACCTGTCTCACACTGACACGGAAGACAGCGCTGTGAAGAGCAAGCCTTTGAAAGTCAAAATCAATTTTCGGTGGGGTAAAACAAACGCTTCATCTGAGTTCTACGAACCGGATTTCTAACACTTCTAAAATCACATATTCATACAATCTTTATAAGGCAAAAACAGACTAAATGCAGTGTAAAACTGCTTTGAAAGAGAAGGATGCACCGTAGAGGCTTAGGTATAGCGGGATGAAACAGTCAGTAACTCTCCTTAGAGACACAACAGAGAGAGAGACAATTACCGTCTCAAAGGAGGGCTGGAAAAAAAAGGCAAGAAGAAAGAACTCTTCTCCTTCGCCGTCAGCCTTGACTTTGCCCTGGCCTGCTGTCCGTCCTCAATGGCCTGGCTGAAGGGTTCCCAGGGTGGTCGAGCAGCCCAGGGCAGGGCTGAAGGAGACGAGATTCCCATGCCATAGGCGGTGGGACTGGCGCGCCACCCGTAGTTATTTATAGGCAGCCTGCACCGTAGGGCCAGGAGAGAGGGCATGATTGTTTTCCTTTCCATTCCCCTGGCCCACTCACCCGGCCTCACACAAGGGTGGTAAATATATACCCAAACACTGGGAGCTGTGCAGAAGGGGGAGAGACGGGGAGAAAAAGAGAACAAGAGACGTGTAGAGAGAGACAGAGACGTGGATACAAGAGCTGGGAGGTCAGTCATAGCTCTTGATGAAAGGTGTGCTTGATTTGGACTATAGGTGAGATTCTTGCAACATTCATTAAACGCAAATGGGTGGCATGCTGCCAATAACTATAGAAAATATTTCCAGAAAGCATGACCGCCCAGTAGTCGCAGACGTAAGTGCATTAAACTTGAGTTTAAAGGAATATTTGGTTAAACTTTATTGGGTAGCACTTTATTTTACAGTGTCCTTGTTACATATACTTACCATAGTAATAACAGCATGTTATGCATAATTATATGCAACTAATCCTCAACCAAATCCTAAGTACATTAATAATTGCTTAATATTACTCAGTACTTAAATATATGATTACAGTTTAACAATGACGCCTTAAAATAAAGTGTAACGCTTTATTTTAAGGTGTCAGTGTAGCAGTGCAATTAAGTACTGGGTAATAATAATAAACTACATGTACTTACTGTAGAGTTAGGATTGGATAAGGATTTGGTTTAGGGTTAATTGCATGTAATTACGCACAATTTTAGTTATTATTATTACAGTAACTACATGTAACGTGTAATAAGGACACTGTAAAATAAAGTGTTACTAACATTTTTCAAATAATAACATAAAATTCTGTCATTCTATCACAACAGTAATTCAAATACCATAAGCTTTTTAATCACTTAAACCACTACAAAAGTGGTCTGTATGACAGATTTCAAGTCTTGCCATATGATAGCTGCAGCTCTACAAAAACGAAAACAAAACAAAAATCTTATGTCATAGGTCTGGAGAACCAGTGGTTGATATTCGTGACATCCTACACCAAATTTGGGTCTGTTCCTCACAGAAAGCTACAGCATGTTATGGCTTCAGAAGCCTTGGGAAATAACACACAATTTGTATGACCTACTTTTATGGTGCTTTTTTAAACAGTCCATGGTCGTTGTATTGACGTATAAACGTTTTATGGAAAAGAGCTGCGTGAACATTCTTTAAAAATTCTCCTCTTCTGTTCTACGAGAAAAATAACAGCACAAGGGTGATTAATAGCAATACATACTGTATATCAAATCTCGGCTGAATGATATTAAGATGTTATAAACACTAGCATAATGATTTTCTGTGAAGCTGCTTTATGATAAGTTCTACTGACTTGATTAAATGTAGCCATGATTTGTGGCCAGCAAAAATCTGTTTAACTGGTCATTTAAACACCAGGGATTAAAAGAAGACCTTTTAGGGAGGGAATAAGAGTGAAAAGGCAAAGAAAATGAGACCACCAATTCCTCTGGCCCAGGCACACCAAGACTCAGCAAAGCTCTGGTCCTGAAGACCCCTAGCAAGCGAGACCTGGCTCAGCTCAGCGTAGATCCATTCGGCATGCAGCCCCGCCAGAGCCGATCCACACGGGACCCGAGACACCTAAAGCCACCAGCAGAGCAGCCTGGAGCGGTGGCCTCTGGGCCCTACTGCAACTGATGTCTGAAAGAGTCTGGCAGGATCCAAACATCAGCCCCTGCCCACCCCCTTTCTCCTTTTCTCCTTTTCTCTCTTTCTTCTTCTCCTCCCAAGCATGGGAATTCCAGAGTGACATTATTACTATGATCAAAACAGACCCTATAAATACCAAAAGCTATGATGAATATAACAGCAATTACAGAGGCACCGATAATTAGAGCAGGAGGAGAGGCAGAGATGGAGGAGCAGGCATTGATGTGCACTGTTTTTGTGTTTTAGGGGGTATCTGAGTGTATGAGAAATTAGGATGGTAAAGGAATTGCTGCTTATGGTATTCCTCTCAATCAGAGCCTGAGGGAACATATACTCTTGCCTTTTGCTCTATCGCTCCGCTCGCTCTCTTTGTCTCTATTCTTGCATCTTAAAAAAGGCATCAGACATCTGTTTTTGTAATGATCACTTAGCCAACAAACAATTAATGGTCTTCCTTCACAGATGTTCCTACAGTTTAAAAAAAAAAAAAAAACGAGACAGCCAGGGCCAGGAGCCTGTCCCAGCGGAGACCCAGTGAACTTACAGCTGCCTCTCCTACTCTTTACTTTTCCCTCGTTCAAGCCAGACCTCCATTTCCTTCCATTTCTTTCTTTCTTTCACCCTTTTTCGTTCCCTCTCCCTCCTCCTCTCTGGCCCTTCCACGAAAGCATTGCGTCACCAGGATTCCAGAGCACTGGCATCTGTTTTTTTTACGCTTGTGGGAAAATAGCAGCTCATGTTTCCTAAGATGCTTCTCACATTCCTCACCCTGTCTCCAGATCACACGGGCCCAATGAGTGGGCCGCACCAGGAGCACAAACACAGCGGAACGGTCTGATAAAGTATGGAGTTTTACTAGCAGAGAACGAGCAAATACCAAGTTGTTTTTTTGTACATGTTTGTTTTCTGTGCTCAACAAGCTCGTCAAGGTGATATCTAGGACACACCGAATAATTGCATATCCATGTAGTGACATTTTTCAAGTTTCATACTCTTCATTTGTATTCATTTGTATAATCAGTATTCATTGAGGTCATTTGCATTCTGGATGGAACCCAAAGGCCAGTGAATTCAAATGCTTTTTAAAGGCAGTATTAAAACATAATAGAACTAACACAGAAGTTAAAAAATTACAATTGAATGGCAATGTTAAAATCAACTATTTAAGGTAACAACTGGCCAAACTGATTCTATGAAGCTGAGAGTCAAAAAGATCAAAATCAAAGTGTAAATATGATGCATTAACAGTAAAAGGAGAATTCAGATCTTGACAGAGTCTGAAAATTTAGCATTGATTCCTTTGATAATAAATTAACAGCTGTATATCACTGGCTGTGCTGTAAATCTTTTCAAAGTACTTAACATTTTTGGAATACGCAAGGTGAAAACAAGGGGTGAAATCCATTTGAAAGTGAGCATCACTATGTCCTACAATTGGAGTACTCTTGAGTCTTGATAACATAACTGTGAAAATGAATGCATTGTTCAGTCATGAAACTCTTTTGAGAAACTGAATGGTTCTTCCAAATCGGAAGCCTAGACAATCAATCTTTTGTTCCTATGTACACAACCGTATTTATTTTATTCCAAACCTGGTCCAGCTCAAGTACTGCGTGTCCTGAGAATTTTCTTTAGGCCTCCTCATCCCCAGCACCACCTGTCTAGATCTGCTATGAAAGGTTCTTCCTAATTTACAGCCTCAAAAAAGGAAAGTATTAAGTTGCTCACTTTCACATGGAATGACCTTTATTCTGAGTAGTGTCTCCTTTCTGCAGTGCCTTTGATGGGTGCAACAATGCTGTTTAGAATTCAGATATATTTAAAATCCACCAGCCCTGAACTTTAGCCGCTACGCCTCTAAATGGTTCTTCTGGTCAAATTGATGTTTGAACACCTTTCCCTCCTGTGCACCTCATGTACTGGGCAGAGTTTTCCGATGGAGTACCACCATTATTGGCTTAACTCAATCAAATCTCCCACCCACAACTATCCTTCTGCACAGCCTGGTGGGAGCCATCTCCTGAGCTTAACTCCACAATATTCAATGCTTTACAAGGCGCCTTCCTTCTAAATCTTTAATGGCAGGGGGTCGAGTAGGTCCAATTAGGAGTTGTAGTCTTCAGGGTCTGAAGAATAGAGGGGTGAGGGTGGGCAAAAGCTTCTTGCATGGACACAGAATGTGAGGAGAGGAGGAATAGTCATCAATTAGCACCAATGAATCTTAACCTCACTAATGACCGCTGGGTCCATGTCTAGAGGTCTGCTGGTGTCTGCTGGGATGGCGGGGGGTACTGTCTTCATGTAAGTCTCTGGACGTCACAGACTGGCCTAAGGCGATATGCTAAACCCTCCCCCACATCGCACACACATACTCATTTACCCCCTGTCATAACACCAATTGAGGGATTTGAGCTACATTGAGATTCAATGCATATCCATTCCATGGCACAACCATCCCCACAAGAAACATTATTTTATTTAATGTATTATGCATTCAGCTTGAAAAAGTCTGCAAGCCAGTGTGGCATGTGTTAATGTCTGTGTGGGAGAAAAACTCAATTGCCAACTTAGGTCAAGGGCTTTTGGCAACCATTTGGCTACACCATGTTTGGGGTTTGCAAACAAAAAAACAAACAAAAAAACAAACAAATTTTTTATGTATATATATATATATATATATATATATATATATATATATATAGCTGACTCTATTCATAAAGCAACCTTTCAAAAATCAACAACCTTAAGCTGACTTTATTCACATAGCATTGTGACTAAACTCACAATATTGCATTTGTATGGATTATATATTGTACACTTAAGCCACAGTTAAAATTGTATGAAAGTCACTGCATAAAATATTGAACAAAGTGGAATTTTTCACAACTTTTGTTATTCTGCTAAGTATCTAATGCAATGAAATTAATTGACTAAATAGTGATTTAAATAGGATTTTACTTTTTTGAACCACTGTATCACTGATTTAAACAGTGAACACCGAACTGCATTGTGAAAACAAGACTAGAGGTCCAATGTCAAAACGGTGAATGAGTGCGAGATTGTGCTTGCATGCCTACTGGTTTTCCTGCAGCAACTCAGGCCTGGAGACAGCTTTGCTCCAGATGTCAGTTGAACAATTTTTGTTTGTTCATGTGTCCTGCTTTATGAACCCTTCCTCAGAGAGGGTTCCCGCTTTCCGCCAGAGTCTTCAAGTGGCTCAATTAGAACACAAGACAGCCCTTGTCTTTGCCAAACTGGAATCAATTTAGAAAAGCAACCATTTCACCTCAGATTAAGCCATCCAGTGTCTGTTCTATGGCATGTTGACCTTTGCTAGGCTCTCTCTTGTTCTATGGAGACTGGCTGGCCAGATGATGCGCTTCCCTAATTAAAGGCCTTGACGTCAAACTCCCAGAGCTGCCTGAGTGACTTATGTTTGAACCCCTAGCCACAGGTCAGCAGAAGTCTTTCAGGAATCTCATCGCTGTTTCGTCTGCACAACTCTTTTCTCTCACTGTCTATTTCCTTATAAATTCCATTGATTCTCTTGTGCTCCTATTAACCTATTTTTCTCATACACAAGCACCCACTCACTGCATTTTAGTTTGAATTTTGGACACCAGCCACAGGCGTCCAGTTGGCACAGGGCTTTATCTGCTGGAGGCTTTGAAGGCGGTTGAGCCACATCAGGCATTGGCTTCCTTTGACTCCCTCTTCAGACAGGACATGGAGGCCAGAACACTAACAAACAAACACTTTCACTGATCATGAACGGCAAGATCAGACATGTAAGACTGCCTCCCGCAGAGAAACCGAGAAGAAAGACAGGCAGTGACTTCGCACAGCCCCTTGTAGTCTTGTACAGTAGCCTGGACACAGCTAATAGACAGGGCAACCAGTGAAGAGGCACCTCTACATGTTCAACTGAATCCTCTGGCCTTTTATACACACTTGTTTCGTTGCGCTAGGAATGTGCTCCGCCTGACCCCAGGGCACTCATCCAATCAGCTCGCTATCTCCTGAAAGGGCCTCCATAATAGTGACATTTTCCCACCTCATCAATAAGTGGTGAAAGCCAACCTCCACCCGCTACTTGACCATTTAACTTCTTTGTGAAAAGGCCCTTTCTTTCTTCCTCCCTCTATTTCTCGCTGAAATCAATAAAAGTGGAGCGAGGAATAAGGCTGATCCAGAACTCACATTAAGCGAAGCGAGAGAGAAAGAACTAGAAAAATAGACCAAGGGAGAGATGTAGCTTTTCCATAGGCCTTTATACAGCACAGTCCACAAAAGCATATCATCATCATCAACAACACTTACTTACTATTCAGCACACCCCAAGGACACATTTACACTCACAAACACATGCACAGATTTATGACTAATAACATGCATATAGATTTGCACGCCTTATACACAAAGGGAAAAACTTGTTGGGGAGGGGGGGGGGGGTTCTTTAATATCTCAATATTCTTTACTGGGCTGTAATGAGATTAAATGGAGAGAAAATTTAGACTTTTACTTTAAGTAAGTCTCTTGCTTCTTAGAAAGTTTCTCTTGAGACAAAGATCCGAGGAATCTCCTATTTTGTCTAGTGAGAAGCCGTAATAATTTCAATGAGATGTAGAAATCATAAGATTTTGTAAAACGTATAACCCAAACTAAACTTAACCATAACCATAATGCACAACCCCTAAATCTAACCATAATTGAGTATCATGAACCAACAATGAACAAGTTGTACGTGCTAGATTTATTAATCTAGGTTAATGCTAATTTATAAATAAACTTTTATTCATTGCTAATTCATGTTTGTTCTAAATCAACTAATGTGAATTTATAAAACTTGAAAAAATGTATTAGTGTGTATAAAATAAGCATTAACCATGACTAATAAATGCTAGTTTGTGATCCATTAACTACTGTTAGAAATAATAAAAAAAAATTGAGAATATGTGAATATGCTAGCATCCAGCTATGGGTATCCTCCTCTTGTGATTCTCAGAGATGTTGCGACCCAACAATTTGTTGCAGGTCTATTCTGATTGAGTCGCAGACATCAGGGAAAAATTATGCTAAATGCAAGAAGAGAAAACTTTTATTTATGCATGTAATTGTGCATAGCTATAATAAACATTAAATTGTGCATATATAATAGCAAAATCTAAATAAGTTCTTGAACGGAACATATCTGAGAACTCTCCTGAGATATGTAGAAGCACGCTCTGAGCAATACAGTTGTCCTCTGACAGACAGAGAAAATGGAAAGAACAAGAGAGAAGAAGGAAGATTTGAAGAGAAAGAATGAGAGTGAGAATGATAAAAAGATAGAAATCCGCAACTCTGAATCATTAAAGAGATATCTATAAACAGACAAGCACTCTTGTTAGAGTTTCCTTTATTTTGCTGCTAATGATATACACTTGGCCATCACTCATTTGCCAGCTGTGTTCACACCTCATCACTTGTGCACAATGATTGACAATAATGGCGGTAGAGTGAAAACAAAATGTCTCCCAAGGAGGGAGGGAAGTGGAGGAGAGATGAGCGCGTTAGGTTTCGTGAGCGCACATGGATGCTATGATGAGCATGGTGCTTTGTTTGGTTCCACTGGTTGAGCTGAAATTGATTTCTGTGTGAGGTACGCACATCCCAAGCCCCTCTGCATTCTGATGGAATAAATAAAACACCCTCTTATGCACCGTGAGGAAGGGAGGGGGCATATGAAAGAATAAAACGGGAGAGAACTGAAGCAAAAGGAAAATAATGAATAGAAAAGAAGGAACAGAAACAGGAGAAAGAGTGAGAGGATAAACACTGAGAAGTTACAGAGATGAGATGGAGAACAAAAAACTGGAGTGAAGTATATAGATCTAGGGCCTTGTTTTACAAACAGAATGGATGACCTAGACTGGTCTATTATGGTGGTTCTCATCTATGATGTAGTGAGCCAAAAATGGGTGACAGGTCTGTTCTGATTGAGTCTTGAAAAGCAGGAAAATACAAAGCTAAATGCAAATAATAAAATACAACTTGTATATAATAATATTTAACTCAAAATATAGTCAAGCATAGTTAGCATAGCAACATAAACAGCCCATCAACTTTTAAATAGGGACAAAAACAGTCTTCCCATATCCTTTGTTGCTGACGTTAAAGGCTGTGTATCCAATCAAACTGTACGGTAATGCAACATTTTGCAAAAAAAAAAAAAGAATAAAAAAATCAGTGTTCATGTTTTCGAATTTTTGGCACTTCATGCTAATATTAATAAATTCCTGTGGGGTTAGCATTTCAGAGCAGACCTGATGCTAAGACTCTCTCTGGTCCAATTAGTTGGAAGGTAAGTAGCTTTTATGGTTAATTAAAAACACCACCTTAATTAAACAGACTACCCTTGATGGCTTGACCAATATGAGTTTGCCCAAGGCTATCAAATACAGTGTTTCAAGGCTAGTGCCAGAGGAGAAGCGCTAGGCCACTAAACGCTATCAAATACAGTGTTTCAAGGCTAGTGCCAGAGGAGAAGCGCTAGGCCACTAAACGCTATCAAATACAGTGTTTCAAGGCTAGTGCCAGAGGAGAAGCGTTAGGCCACTAAACACTAGTGGTGTGAACCTACTTAAAGATTTTTTTTTAAATTCCAACAAAAAAACATTACAGACACAGATAAGTTCCATGTGGTGCGTGGCGATGCAAAAACGGCATTGAGGCCACATCAGTACCGGCATATATGCATTTTTAAACAATGTATTACATACTTAAAAGTTGATCATTGTGCACAGCCACATAAAACAAGACGCTGACAAACTAATAAAGTTTAAAGTAATGATCAACCATTTCATTCACACAGACGCTGCAGTGCCGCCTCTGATGCTATGTTATTAAACTAGCTTATTCCATTTATTTTGGTGGGTTGCTGGATTCTACAGCTTTTGCAGAATCTTCACAAGGAATTTGGAAAAAAGCCACCTCAACTTGCTAAAGATTTGAGTCTACATAGAAAAATGATATGCACTGAAATGCAGTTGTGAGGTGCCTAAAGATACTCAGCCCTACTAGATACACCACATGGAAAGGTTATGTTTTTGTGACTGAAAACTTTATAGCAATAACATGTATTCTTCTTTCTAAATTTGTTAAACTACATTTTTACAGCAGCTGCTGATAAATTTGAAGAATTAAAGCCTGATGCAGCAGATTAATTGTTCTAGGTATCTGTCCATCATCTTTGTAAAGGGGTGCAGATCAGATTTGTTCCTCAAACACTGATGAATGACTGATTAATGCTAATGATCCTGTACTGTCAGGACTGCGGGGATGTCAAGGACGAGTCCTTCTCCATCATGAATGGAGCTCTAGATGAAAAGATTAGCAGTGAGCTGAGTTTGCAGTGGTTAGCATCTGTAAGTGCGAGGTGGGAAAAATTGTCTGTAGAATCCGCAGCGCCATTCAGAGAAGTAAGATCCCAGCACACGTGCTCAGGGACAAGGGCAGCACTCAGTGTGTTTTAGTCTGAGATCTCCCAGCACAAGCTCACACGGGAACAGGGGGATCTGTTGGGACGTGTTGTTTGATAATGCTGATATAGTTGGAGCATGGTCCCAGGAGTCACACAGAGAGTTGGTGAAATGGAGCAGGGTCCAGAGGGTATTCCATGCCAAAGGGAACCTGCAAAGCAGGTGGGCCGGGAGTACGGGTGTCTTCATGTAGCAAGAAGCGAACAAGGGGAGGAGGGACGACATGACATGGGCTCGTTAAGAGCCTGGCACTGCCTGCCGCCTGCTAATTTATGCAAATTAAGGTTACTGACTCATGGGAGGTGGGATGTCGGGGGGCGGGTGCTATCACAGTTTGGCTGGCAGCCAACGGTGTGCAGTAAAAACGGTGCCGCTGCTACGGTGGACTTGGCGGCTTGTGAGGCTGGAAAGTTTGCCTGTGCGCCGCAGGAACGAAAGCGGGGAGCTGTGTACCAGAACAACGTAGCCCGTTAGTTGCCTGGCAAGGCGGGCAGAGAAGCAACCAATCACGGGCACGCTGCCTCCTCTACCCTGGCTGAATGGCATCGCCCTCACGGCCCTCCCCTCGCTCACGCTCCTCCTCTCTACCCCATCGCTTGGGTTGCCCGGGATGATTTTATAAACATTTTGCCAGCCGATCAATAGCCGTATTGATCAGGCATTGTGAGAGTGATCCGTCTAAAACCCCCAGCAGCCTGCAGCTCTAAGAGAGGGAGGAGCGAGGGAAAGAGAGAGAGAGGCTGCAGAGAGGACGAGGAAAGGGAAAGAGAGAGAGGAAAGGAGAGAGAGGCTGCAGCCACAGAAGAGAGAGGTAGAGGGGAGAGAAGGGGAGATCTCACAGAGAGGCAGAAGGAGGCAGTGCTGAAGGTAAAGCAGTGTGGTGTGGACGTAGAGAAGCGAGCAGGAGCAGCCATTGGGACTGCGTTAACATGCATTCTAATCGCTTTCTCGTTAAGCCGCGGAAGGGAGGGGTGACTAATGAGTCTCGCCGTAAGTATACAAAATAATTTACGGAGAGAGAGGAAGTGGGCGAGAGAGGTAACGTATAAACGAAAACAGGCGCAGGTTTGGCCTGGTGAGTAAATGAGCATATGTGTGCGCAGGGGGAGGCGGAGGTGTGTAATCGCTGTGGGAGATGGTACGCGATTAATTCTGATTGCTTTGTAAATTTAATTATCATTTATTCTCTCTAGGAAAAAAAAAACGCCTGTGGTTGATGGGAATGGAGTCGCGTACCATAAAATTTACCTGCGAACGACTATACCCGATGACTTCTCACTCATAAGGAGGCCTGCTAAATACGCCGGTGATCACTTCCGAAGGGAATTCATAATGAGAAAACAACATACTGAAAGCAGGTCCAATGCATTTGATAGCCTTGAGGATAAATGCGGGCCACTTCGAGGATTTTGGTGCCTGATCTTTTCGTAAACCCAAACTGTGCATCAATGGATCATGGGGGAACATTCAAAAATGGGATATTACTCATTGGACGTGTACCAGTTCCTCATTACTGGAGTATAGACACTTTCAATTTTCTACTGGCTGAATATTTTTAAGCTTGAGCCATTTTGGTCTGGATAACAAACAGAACGGAGAACAATGGATGAGGAGAGGGCTGTTTAGAAAATCAGGCCTGTCTTGCCACTCAGTCACATGACTCACCGGGGGGGGGATCAGACACAAGAGCCCAAGGGAGGCCTGTATTGATCCAGACCAAAGTGTATTTCGGCAGCACTGTGGTTATGCTCAGCTGATGTGATCAGGGCTGATTGAAGATCAGGCCTAGTCTTCAGGCCATAATGAAGAGAATTGATGCAGGATGTCGGACCACTGATCATCTATCAGCCCACAATCTAAAACCAAGTGAATGAAGCCCTGTCTCTATTTAGATGAATACTTTTGTGTAATGGAAATGTACAGTTTAACACACACACTCAAGGCGTACATCTCTGGCATGACACCATGCTGGCTGTAGTGCCCTAGTTGCCAACCAGCATTTGAAACATGGATCTAATAGAGATACAGTGGTATACAAACCTATATTATGGAGTTGGAGACAACAGTGGATTGTGATTATGATTGAAACTTGTTCACCCAAAACATCTGTCAATAAGTAATCAAGTTGTTCCAAACCCATATAGACGAGTTATCTAGTAGAACATGCAAGCTTCTTTTCTCAATACAATGAAAGTAAATGGATGGGAATCAGAGCTAATGTTGTCACCACTTTCAATGTATGGAGAAAAGCAGCTTGGATATTCTGCTAAATATCTCCTTTTCCACACAAAAAGAAAGTCTTAAAGGTTTGGAACGTCATAAGGGTGCATTTTCATTTTTGTCTGAACTATCCCTTTAAGTGGTTACACAGACACACCAGAGGTTATTAGCATGATTATGTTATCCTTGCCTGATTCATTGCAGTAGGTGCTACATTACAGAAATTGTGCTGTGGCTCGAAATACCAAAACACTTTACTTATACAACTAGACCGTAATAGCTTAAGTTTAGATTCAGGTTTAGGCTTTTAGTATCATCCACTGACTTCTTTTAAAGATGGAAAAATATATTATTGTGCAATTTTAATGTTGGAAAATACAGTATATTTTTAGAGAAGCATGAAATGTGTACTTTATATTAATTTACATAAAAAGAATCCAAATATAACATGCAAGCTTTATTTTTGATAAAATATTTTTTTGAACTCAATGACCTCATTCTATAAGTAATCTGCAAAATGTCGTTCCTCTTTAAGGAGCACAAGAAATGTACTTGTGAGGAATGGGAGAAATAAAAAACAGAATTAATTGTGCAGAAATCCTTAACAAGTCAATAAATTACGGCAATTAGTAAAAACACAACGGAGATAGCTCCCTTGAGACTGTGATGCAGAAAAGCTTCAAAACGAAGGGATCATTAGTAATCTGTGCTAATGCCACCATAAGTAAAGGAAAAAAAGACGGATAAATGAGGGAATTAAGAGGACGAATAAGGGAACAGGGTGCAATAAACAAGGAAAAAGCAGAATAATAAATGATTTCACTTCCTTAGGCCAGTGTTGAAGCAGACAAATATGTCAGTGGGCCACAATAGACTATACGTGCACACCTGTGACTGTATGGCTGTGTGTATCTGTGTGTGAGTAAAGTGATCAATAAGAGCCTGTGGCAGTGTGTGTCTGCCAGTATGTTAGCACTACATTACGACTGGATTACAGAGATTCCGTTGCAATGAGCGTGCGTAAGTCCTGCTGAGGGAGCGTTGGCCTGGCCCTGAGACAGGCAGTCTGCGGTCCACCTGTGTGTGTGTAATCCAGCCCGAACCAGCTGTAAGAGTTCAGACTACTACACATCGCAGCGTTTCTGGCTGTGAGAGACCGTCTGTTGTTATCTAAACACTGCGTAAAGACCTGAGAGGCCACTGTAAGTTTGTATACCAGTGTGCTTTTCCAGATCTGTCATTTTTGTAGTAGGACAGAGTCTGATCAGATCTCTCGTTTCGATTTGACACGTGAACTTGTGATGTGACGCTGTCACTCATGCCTTGCGTGTGGTCTAAGACTCAATGCTAGCCTCATTCACTCAGGTGCTGCTGGGAAATCTGTGTGAGAGTGGGCGTACGTACCGGCAGGCCACCGGAGATCCAGCAGTGTGCACCGTTCAAACACCGTCTCCCGTCACACAGCGGATCCAAACCTAGAACACAGACACACAGAAATACAAAAAAAGACGTGTGAGACATAAAAGAAACAGATGCAATGGGACAGTATTAGGATTTTTTTGGATATAAGTGACAGAGCTTCTCTGTCAAAAAAAGGACGAGTTTGTGCATTCACGTTTTCCGCACAAGCACGCAGTGCAGCCGGTGCGCCCGGTCCTGGTCTAATTGTGCTATTACTAATTCATGTTTATTAATGCAGTAATGTGTGAAGGTGGCAGAGACAGATTGCCGCTGTTGCTGTGGAGCATGTTTGCATGCGCAACATCAGCTCGGGATACAAATAAGCGCATATACACACATGCACAAACACAGCTTGACTGCTTACCGCCGATGCCAGGTTGCATGTGTTTCTCAGGCCTGCTGGCATAGACAGTGGGTGAGGTAGCCGTAGGGTTGGAGGAGGGGCTGCTAATGGCCCCGTGCCAAGAGCCTCTCGTCCCCCTGTGCCCTTGGGCATCTGTTGTAGAGTCATTGTTTTCACTGGCACGCAATTAGTAACACTACACATTTATTTAGCCCTGCTCTAATGCTCCATAATTAGCTTCAGGCCCCAAACAAGCACCGCCTTTGCTGCTCTCCCCGCCGCGGCAGTCGTGATTCAGCACAAGCGACAGGAACACGGGCCAGAAAAGTAGAAGAAAGCGCGAGAAAGAGAATTACTATAGTTGCTAGCAGGGCCAGCTTGTGTGTTGGCTCAGCATTTCTTAAGAGCTCTTTAGGGGCCTGTTGGCTGAGCAGTGCGTGCGTACAGGGAGGAAAGGGCAAACACGGAGCGGTTACACTTTTATAGAATGCTTTGTGGAAAAACACCCCTGACACACACCTCAGCACAGCAGCCCTGTTTGTCACAGGGCCCAAGGGGCCGCACTGGCCTCTCACATGACTGTGAGCAATGACCTTCCAGGGCAGCAGTTTAAGAGAGTACAGCAACCCCACCTCCTCTACTGTGCTGCTCTCTGGGAAATGGAGTCTCACACCGGCATACATATCGGCTGAAATGCAGATGAGAACATGAAACAGAGAAAAGTCAGACACATAAATAAAGTGCTCATATAATTGCGAGTAAATGCCATTAGATTTCTCCAAGAATTTCTGTTTAGTTTTACGATAACAGCATCTATGTAATTACTGTAGTTAGATTTTACAGTTTGTCATGAAATGATCTCCACCAATCACCATTATAGAATTTACCAATAGAATTTGCCACTGGATTTAGTCAAGAATTGCCAAACTTTTTTAAAGCATGAATTCAATTTGAATTGACACTTAATTGCATTAGAATGTTGCCAAAACTATTTATTAGATTTTGCCTGGAATTTTCATTCTTTGCAAGTAAAATAACCAATGACTGTTGTTAAATTTTTGAATTTGTAATGAAATACGCTCCACTAATTCACATTACTTTTTTTCAAGAATTCTCATTAGATTTCACCAATAATTAGCATTAGATTTTTTCTATTTGATTTTTTAATTAATTCTCATTGGATTTTGGTATTGCCAATAATAGATTTTTTTCTTCATGAATTAATTTGATTTATTACAAGTAATATCCATAATTATTATATAATTTCAGCAGGAATTTCTATTTGGTTATGCAATTCCTTTTTTTTTCTTGTTTTTTTTCCAAGAATAGCCATTCGATTTTTACCAATCATTAGCATTAGATTTTGCCATTTGATTTTGTCAATAATACTAATTATATTTTACCAGGAATTGCAAATAGATTGTTAAAATTTTATTTGGATTTTACGTATAACTGTAACCATATTTTGACAAGAATTGGCAATATTTCCATGAATTCTATTAAATAATTAACATTACATTAGTTTTGCCAATGCTATTCATTCAATTTTGCAAAGAATTACCTTCAGTGAGAGTAACTGCCATCTACTTTGGCTAGTATATCTACCATATAGATTGCTGATAAAAATACACAAAATAAATGTTATTGTTTGTGGGTATATATATGTAAACCTAAAATGCTGTGAAAAAATAAATATACCAATATATGGAAACCTTATGTGCCTCAATTTTCCGCAGTGAAGCTGATGGCTCATGTGTAAATGTATATTGTTTATAGAAACAAAGGTCAAAACCAAGTTCAAGTCAATGTGCATATAGCATACATATTCATGCGCTGGCTATATCAATCTATTTTAGCTGCGGCTAGTGGGCGGAGCCCGCTGATGAGGTCAAAAGGGACACAGACACATGAATATCAGAAGCACACATTTACAGCTGCATCGTACCTGGATGCACTCATTACAGAATAAGCAAATAAACTAAAAGGTTGACACACAATTCCAAAATGCAGGTCGTAAAACTGAATTTATAATGTTGTCATATGAAATTCATTCAAAGCATAAGCTATTTTCCCAGCTGCCTGCCATTCTGAAAAGACAATACTCAATGGAATCGAATTAAAGAATTGCATTCTGTCTGATCAAAAGGGAAAGGTCCTTGTCCCCAGAAATCACATTCAGCAAAACTGACCTCTGACCCATTTCATTTTAGTATGACCGCCATTATCCAGCAGAAAATTAGAAACGTGCTGCTATTGTTTGGTCCCGTGGTGAAGGCGTGGTTACGAAAAGATAAACGCAGAGTCTACAAAAGAGCAGCAACTGGACCATTCAAGAATCTTAAACTGAAAGGCTACATGCTACCTGACAGAGGCATTGGTCTGCTGAGCATGTGTGTGTGTGTTTATCTTTATGCTGTGTTTGGGAAATGGCTATGCAATTTTGCTTAATTTTGCAAAAAAGACTAGGTGTCCTTATGGTTACATTTGTGTTTCTACGATATGTTTAAAATAGAGAGGATGAATCATCTAAATTTGAGACACTCAAGTGCCAAGAAGGAAGGGAGAAAGGGGGATGTCTCCAGTCTCCATTGGCAACCAGGGTTATACTGTCTTTTCTTGTAAACATAAGGAGAATAAGGACAAGGCGTCGTTTGGTAACAAAGCCATTACATGTCAATGGGTGAAGAGGTGACATGATTCCACGCAGCTTCTCTGCATGGAAGCGCCCGGAATGCTCCCTATCTCACACACACACATGCCAATAAATATGCAGATGGATGTAATGTCCCTCTTTTCAATATAGATCTTCAATAAAAAAAAAAAACAGTACTGCATCAGTGCACACATTCAAAATCTGAATATATAAAAACTAAATTCACTTTTTGTCCTCTGAAACAGCAGGGTATCAGACTTCTCGTCTCACATATGTAGCTCCCAAAATATGTGAATATATTAGTCATATTTTGGGGTATTCAAAAGGCTAAGTACTGTCCATTCGAATGCACATGTGCTAGATGTGAGGGGGCACAGGATGCAGACGTTTTAAATGTTATATTTCCATGATTGCTTCTCGTCCCCCATTTCCTGTCTATTGTGAGGGTGCAGGAGGCATTGTGTGAAGCGTCTGTGCGTGCGCGGGGCGGGTCGGTTCAGAAAAGGACATCCCCCTGGGATCTCAGAGCAGCCCCATCTTTTATTAATCAGAGGCCCCTGCGCCACACTCCACGCTTATCACATTTAACAGCCTCAGATGGAGATGTGGCTCTGGGTGGGGTGCCTCCGCTCGAGCCATCTAGAACGTGTGTATATGGGACGGGATGGGAACAGTGGGGTTATGGGGGGGTTTGGGTGCGGACCCATCATGCGCCTCCATCACCCAGCTATTGGGCCGAATCACAATACAGCAAATTACCTTCTGTTGACAAGAAAAAATGAGCAGGTCTTCTGGATGGGGGGGAAAAAAGGATTGCCAAGAAGAGGTGACACATTGATTGCTTAGTATGCGTATCCTGCGGGCAAGGGGTTCGCAGTCTTCCTCTTCTATATAAATGTAGAAGCAGGGGAACAGAGCAGGTGGAGTGGAGGAGAAATTGAAATGCCATGTTAGATTGGAGGGTCTGCTCTCAAACTGGGCGGCCCGACCAACAAATGCACAAACACAAAGGTCTAGGGCGAGCGGATGAAAAGGTAAGGTCCATGTCGTGCACACAAGGCTCGAAGATGTCGTCTGAACACCCTTCCCTCCCTTCCTCTTTCACCCCACCACCTACCCCCCCACTCCCCTCGTCTCATGTATGTCGTAGCTCAGATGAATCAGTGTCAGCGGTGTTGAGAGCACTTACTGTCAACCCCAGCGCCCCGGGCCACGCCACTGATGGACACAAACTATAAAATATCACCCCCCTGGGGAGACATTGTTCAAACTCTCCCCCACAGCCCTGAGGTGAAGAGCTCACTCGCTCTTTTCCTAACTCACTTTCTCTCAGTCTGTGCATCTGGTTTTGGATGACTTGCATGTAGATTCTCGTGTCCATTAAGCCAAAATGCATTTTCTTTGGGACTGGGCTATTGAAATACAGTGGTGCAGCTCGAACCCTGTCAAATTGTCGGACTTCTTTGTGCTGCTCCACGCTGGAGCCTGGTTAAATGACACAACAGGAATCGTATATCTGAGACCTCTGACAGCTGAAGACTAGAAGACAAAAGCAGAAATCTTGATGTCCACTCCAGGTTTAAATAATGTAGCAGGGTGCATGCTGGGATTGCCATCAATCCCAGTCTCTGATGATGGCACTTATTTCAGCTGATAAATGGAATAGAAAGCGAGAGGGAGCCGAGGCGAACTGGAAAGTGGGGGATGCAGGGAGGGGACAGGAGAGAAACGCCCCCAAAACTACTCCTCCAGTCTATATGGGTCATTGGGCTTCAACTCTGCTTTATGCATTTACAAGGTCAACAACCAAAACACTTTCTCTGTTGAAGTGTGCATGCTTATATATGAATGTGTGAATAAATGTGTTTGAGGGTCAATGACATGCCCCTAGTTATCATTAATATGACTTTTTGCAGTAAAAATGCAATTCAAATTTCATATTATTGGGGGGCATAGTCAAAATTGCCAGGGTGATAAACCTGGTCTGATATCATAATGCAAAAATGTCTAATCAAAATATATATATTTTTAAAGAAAACCTTAAGTAATTGGCATAATAATAATAAAATATTTCCTAAATAAATTACGACATTCTTGTGCCAAATCAGAGTAATGCAGAAAAAAAACATATATAGCTGTGTGTGTGTTATAAATGTGATTTCATTTTATTTTAATTTCCTTACATTGGACATGCTTATTCATCACTTGACCCATAAGGGTCAACATCACTGTAAATATGTTAATTAATATCAATTCTGATGCAACAGAAAGACATCCACAGTTGTGCACACTCACCTTACACATGACCACAAATAAACACTGTGCATACAGCATAGTAAAAGTATCGAAGGCCATTTCAAAGCGGCTAACAATGGCAAGCTAGCTTTGAAATCATGAGATCCCACCCTCTCTTCAGAGCGTCGCCAAAGCCACGCCTCCATCAAAACACATCAACGTGAACAGCCATAGCAGATTCTGCAAAGTGTCATAAGAGACAGCTAATTGCCTCATGTCTCAAAGAACATAATATTGCAATACTGATAAATGTAAACAACTTACAGAGCTCTTACTTGTAGCACCAGAATGATGCAGATTTCCTTTCAGCGTTGATAGTGTTGACATAGAAACGCATAAATAATATGTCTGATGATGACATGAACAGCTTGTTGCCAACACAGGTCGCCATCTCGTAATTACGACATGACATGAACACAGCATAAGATCTGTGTTTTGGTTCAGGAGGAACTGTAAAAGGCGGCTGCTGTTTGTTTGTCGTGCTCGGTGACTGTATGTCTTACTTTGCATAGCCTTACAGAACATGCTGATGACATGTGATGTCTGCGCAAGCAGGTGCGTGGAAGTATGGAAATACACATGCTGACAGGGAGGTAGGATATCGTATCATTGCATTCGGACCGAATGCAATGATTGGCCGGTCATTTTTTTAGTCCTGAGACTTCCACAGACGATATATGTACATTTTTAAATATTTACACCATTTATTTTTGATAGCTATCAGGATGTGAAGAGAGTTTCAACCAGAATAACAAAAAGTTATGAAAAGAAAATGCCTACCCTACCTTTAAATATTGACAGTTGATTTCTAGTTCGCTGGAAAACTGTCTGTCACCACTTGACTTATTGAATCAAGCTATA
>NW_027509119.1:7685000-7870000 GCF_051911475.1 Siphateles boraxobius
ACATGGACGACCTTTAAAAAAAAAAACATGCCAGTCTTTTTGTCGTGATGTCGTGAAGCATCGCAGACGCGACGTAGGTTGTCGCCCACTATGACGCACTATACAAGATGATACGATCGAATCTTGCGTCCCGAGGCCCGTTGTCGTTTACGAATCCCCACGACACCCTACGTCAAACGGATCGTGCCAAAATCAGGCTAAAATCGTGTAATCTGAACCAGGCATAAATCACAGTTTGTTCCTCATTTTTGATGTAGGATAAAATCCATGATATTTAGGATCAATCCAATAATATATTGTATTATAAAATGTAAACCTTTTGTCAATGAGCCCCCTGATTCTTATTGCACGTTATAGGGTGAACAGAGATGTTGGTGGTCGCCTCCGCATCAGTACACAAGGTTGGAGAACACAAGTGTCAGCTGTGACTAGGGACGTCTGCGGTAAGTGTGTGTGTGGGTTAAGGCTGGTGATGTGAGCTATGGGTGTGAATGCTGAGGGATGACGTTCTTCTAGGTGACCTTTCTACCTGTAACCCAAACGTCTGCTATCACCACCGTCCTCCATGTGCCGGGGCCCGTGGTGACTCGACACTGGGGCCGGTGCCCGGAGACTCATCCATAATTCCTGATGAGCATTAATGCCATCTCCACTTCATAATTATGTGCTATTCCTCCACCTCCAGCTCAGCCAATGAGACCAGCAGTCGCACACTGCCCTAATGAGCTGTTTCGGCGTTCAGGGTGGGTATGGACTGCAGAAATTAGTGGAACGGTAAAAGCAGAGTAGGACTTTTAGAGAAATGGGAGATAAAACATTGTAATGTACAAAGGTGGCTGGGGCTGGGAGAGGTTTACTATAAAAAAATAAAAAAATGCCCATAACAATCTAATAAATATCCCGCAGCATTCTTCATGGCGGCCATTTTCCGAACACTATTATTAGTCATTTTTTTGATTCCGTTCTGGCAGCGGGCCACACACAGGCTCATAACAAAGTGGCGACCTAATGTGTCGCGAAGCGGTTCAAGAGGTGGACGGCGGAGGCCAGGCGGAAGAGCCGCTCTCTGTAAAGACCTGACACAACAGAGAAAAAGAGGGCCATTAAAATCAGACTCCCTAATAAATGCAGCGCCACTAAAAAATAATGGTCGGCTTGTCATGAGGGTCAGTCTCGTTTGCGAGCTCCGCGCGACCTTATTCTCCGCGTTAATTTTCCGTTCCGGGGTGGCGTCAGCCTCCAAGGATACAAACACACTGCGTATAAGAGTGTAAATAACAATATCCTGCTTCTCATCTGTAAATGTTCAATTAGTACAGACACTTTTTGTTTTAAATGTTCCATCTTTTATTGCTATTGAAATGTCAGAGTCTTATTTAGCTGGAAGATGAATAATAAATAAGGCGTAATTACGGTCCTAAACGAGCTGCATGGGTCAGTCTCTCTCTCTCTCTCCCTAATTAGATCTTGTAATTAGTTTTTCTGATAGATCAGGGAGGTCTGAGGGGCCCTAGTAAGTGCGTGAGGGGTGAGACAACTTTGTACAGCCCCCCGTGTGCTGTTCATTAATGCCATAGCTGTGGGTGAAGCTCTTTTATGACCCCCTCCTCCCCTTCCCGCAAAGACATGTCCAACCAGAGCTCATTTATAGCCTCAAATATGATTTTAGCTACTAATGGTGACAGTGTATTGCTTTTTGCAAGACTAGCTATGCAAAAAATATTTTTAGAAGTTGTAAATAAAACGAAGATTACTGAAATAAGTTTTACAAGATAAGGTAACACTTTGGTGACGAAGGTACAGGTTACTACATGTAGTTAGTAATAACAGTACATTATGCATAATTACAATTAACTAATCCTAAACCAGACCCTAACCGTAACTCTTTAAGAAGTACATAGTTTATTAATACTACTCTGCACTTATTTGAGTGAATAAAATGTAAGTGTAAAATTAAAATAAAGTTTGAGCAGTACTATTTCAGTCTTTCAACTAAAACATTTTAAGGCTAATTCAATGTGTTACTTACGTTTCTTTGTAATTATTTCAGCAATTAAAGTGGAAATGTATAGCCTCTAATCTGATTTTAGCTACTGATGTTGAAGGTGTAATGCTTTTTGCAAAACTATCTGCAAATGTGAAAAAAAAATTGCACATTTTTCTGAAGAAAATGTGTGCCCATGCAAAGCATGCTGCCTCAATGTTAAGCTGTTTGCCGGGGTAGTTGCCAGGTTGTTTTTTAGCATGTTGCTATGCAGTTGTTAGGGTGTTAAGGATGGCTTCTCACGATCCCTAGGCAAAATTGGCAGTTTGATTGCTTATAATAGCCCAACACTCTTAAAGGTATCACACATGAACGCCACCATCAAGTCATAACTACCTGTGGGAAACTCTGAACTTTCTTTAAGCACCAACTTTTAGAGCTGAGGAGTGAGTAAATTAAAGAATCAGGCCAGAAGCATTTTTTAAAAAAAATCAGGTTACATTGTTATTGTGAATATTGACAAAATCATGAAGGTTTTTACCTTTATTTGTTTGTTTAAGAATAGTCTTTCTGAAGGGTGATGTGATTCTAATGGCTGAAAATTCAGTTTTGCCAGGCAGTAATAAATTACGTTTTAAACTATATTAAAATAAAAGAATAATAATATTTCAGTACTGTATTTCTAATCAATTAAAGGTGGGGTATGTGATTCTCTTTTTTGTCCATTTTTTAAAAAACCTTGAAATCCTATTTCTAACCCACTTACAGCCACTGAGTTAGAAGCACTGAAATGAAAATTAAGCAATTTAATCATCTGTGGAACGGGCAGGACTCGAAAAACTCCAGCCAATCATTTCCAAGACCACCTAGAATCATTAAACAGTAAGTTCGTCAATCAAACGGTCGTACCCCCCGGCGCGCGTGACCCCCATCGTGCGCATACTCAAACCTCGTGACGCATACGCATCTCGTCAGTAAAGCCGGTTACATGATTAATATTAAATCGTCATTATAATCTCTCGTGCATCTGAGTTTTCGCTCGTGCATGATTGCGCGTCCATGTTCTTTGAATGGGTGGAGTCAGAGCCAGCCTTGGAGAAAATAAGGTAGGACCATTTGAATTGTGCATTTTCAAAATCGTTTTCCAAATCACATACCTTACCTTTAAATGCAACCTTAGTGAGCATAAGAGTCTTCTTCCAAACTTTTGACCGGTAGTGTAGTTGTTTAGTTTTGTGAACTAAGGATAGCAGAAAAATGATAGAAGATACTTCTTATTTAGCTGTATTTTTGGGGAAACAGATGTTTTGTCAGACTTGACTAAACCACACTTCCCAGTGCCAGAACAAGAATGAAAAAAAAAAAAAAAAATTCTGTACCAACACTAAAAAGCTTCCCTCCATTTCACTTCTCAAATACGATACAATATTTTATATAATAATATTTTGGTATTTACACTAAAACACTTGAAGAGGGTAAAAAATATTAATTGTCACAGATCCACTTTATATTAAATGTACCTCGAAAGAATTATTATTGTCATTATTGTTGTTCAATATTATTGTTTGTTTTTTTACATAGCAAGTTTACATTTAATTTTTTTTACATTTACATTTTAAGTACATAGCATTTAAACATGTTTTTAAGCATATCATGTTTTATTATATATATTATTATATTTATAGATGCACTTTATTTGACAGTTCATGCACTTCCAATGTACTTACAGTGTGCTTACCGACAAAAGTACTGAGTAATATAAGGTAACTACAAGGGTTATTAAAATGCTACCATGTTTATATTATATTATATCATTATATTGTTTTGTATTAACACCTAAACGTTTCTTGTCTTTGTCCAGAAATGAGAAAGAAAAGGAAAAGTCCATTTTAAAAATTGTAAAAATTCAAAGTCACCAAAATTATGAATGGAGAAGTGTAAGCAAGAACTTCCTAGGAGGACTTGAATGCAAAATTAACAGTTTGTGTTAAGGGCTTCAAAAAGCTAAAGTATAAGTAATAGTAAAAGTGACGAGTGTATTTGGAAGAACTCTTAACAATCTGATAGTTGAAGGGAAATGAAGTGCATAGAAACAGTAACAAACAGGGCACACATTGAGATGCACGAAGGAAGTATTAGGAAGACAAAGAAATAGAAAGGCAAAAAGACAATTAACTTGAGAGCCCCAGGTCAACAGCACTAACTAAAGGTGTCCTGCTGTGGGAAATAAAACAGCGAGACACACATTTGTGGCTGTGGCTTTATACGGATCTGGTCTGGGCTGGTAAAAATGTCTGCCCAGTTCTAATTATAGAAAGCCTTACACACTTCAAGAAGACACACACATACAACCCCCCAACACCTTTCCCTTTTCCCCCCCCTCTCTCTCTCTCTCTCTCTCTCTCTCTCTCTCTCTCTCTCTCTCTCTCTCTCTCTCTCTCTCTCTCTCTCTCTTTGCACCTCTCTGTTGGCCAGGCTACACTAGACATCTCTCCCTAATCAGCAGGCTCGCCGCACAGACCCGTTGCCATAGTAATATGCTGGCTGGTCGACATGGCAACCGCTCTGAGGTCCACTATTAAAATGATGAGAGAGGGAGCGAGAGAGACTGTCCAAGATAGCGCAGGGGCATAGAAATATGAGCGAAGAAGGGAAAACAGCAAAGAAAAACGAATAGGAGAAGAGGGTATTCGTGGGGAGGGAACGGAGGAACGCCGCACACGCCATTGCGTTTGCACATCCTGATACAATGTGTCGAAACAATGCCATTAAGCTAATGCATGACGTCAGTGGATTTACAGCAAGCACATATAAATTCATACACATGAGACATGCCTGTGCACTCTCCTCTTAATCTAGAGAAAGGGATCGTAAACTAATATAGCGTTTTATTTAGCTGCTTAGGTCATTATTGCCTGTATACTTCAGACACACCTGTAGTATGAATTAATATTTATGAAATATAAAGCGTTTTTTATGGACTGCAAGACCATTATCATTATAAGCCGCAATATATGGGTGATCAAAATGACGTGAGGGTTGCTGGTCTCAAAGTCACCATCAAAATCATTAAATCAGACTTCAAGAAACAGCAAAAGAAAGAATGTAGTTAAATACAAATGAAGGTCTATCCATACCATACATGGCATATTGTCATATATGAAGCATTTTAAATAAATAAGTACACAATAATTTTTTTTAGAGTTGAGCTAAAAATAAAGTGTATATATATATATTTATATAAATACACACATAGATTTTAATTTTACATTCACATTTTTGTATTTCAAGGATTTTTTTTTTTACTATTGCAAACTTGATATCAATTAAACATTTTATTTATTGTGTACTTTATAAAATAAGCATCTACTGTGTACTTTTACTTATATTAAGACACTTAAGTTCTCCCAAATATGACAATTCTCCCAAAAATTCATTCAAATATGAATAGTTCTCCCAAATATGAAAATTCTGTCATTAATTACTCACCCTCATGTGGTCCCAGACCCGTAAGACTTTCATTCATCTTCAGAACACAAATTAAGATCTTTTTGATAAAATCTGAGAGCTTTATGTCCCTCCATTGACAGCTACGCAACTACCTCTTCAACGCTTCAGAAAAGTTCATAAAAAGATTGTAAAACTAATCCATATGAATTGAGTGATTTTGTAAAAAAATTCTGAAAAGACTCGACTAACTAACTAGAATGCTTGTCATATTTTCCAAAAAGTGTATGTCTACTTTTTGCATGTCTAAAGCTGGAATGATATCTGTCAACAGAGTTTTTAATAAGTAACATATTCAAATGATTAAATATTTATCTTATTTTATGAGAAAATTCGGTTAATTTTTAATTTTTACACATGTGGGACCCCAAACATAAAACAAAGTCAATTTGAACAGAACATGAGGTTTAATTCATCAGGGTATCGGTCTGACTTCCTCTTTTCCCAACTCGTTGTTTATCTGTCTGTCTCTGTCCCTCTGCATCCTGTCTTATCTTCCTCTCCCTCTTCTATACCGGTTCCACTCATTCACTTTCTCTCCCCTTCTGTCCGGTCGTGTCTATCTCTTCCTCATAAAAGTCATGTCACAATGAGTGGATGCCACTCGGGCTTCAAACACACTCAGGCAGTTTGTGTCAGCGCACGTGACATTCCAGACAGGGTCTGTCTCGTTGAGCCGGGTTTTATGAACGATGCCTCATTGATGTCCCTCTGTCCTCTCACATTACCACACTAGTGCACCATTCACTGACAATTACAATGAGTTTAAACAGAGTAAGAAAGTGCGTCATTCTCTTAATGCAATTACAGGATGTGTACGCACAGAAAACACACACACAAACATGTATTTGTGTGCTACAGGGTGAGAGAGCAAGCAGAAAATGTTAATTTATCATGCGTCATGTCACAGGCCTACCCTCACCCAATCTGACACTGGAACAAAAGTTAAATTCAACAAGACAACCTATATGTAGAAATACTTGGACACTTCACTTAAAATGTCTGAATGCTGATATTACTAAATGTTTTATTTAAAAAAAGAGATGACTCTGGAAAAGCAGACTATAAAAATAGACATTCAATTCATAGGAAAATATCAATTTTTATATATCTTCACGCATCCATAAGACTGTTTACATCGTCAGACATTAGCATATGATGTAATTAGGAAATTTTTCTTTGGTTTCCTATACACATTTTCTTTTCTTTTTTTTTACATTTTCTGCTTTTGGCTTAGAAAAATTAAATTAAGCACTAAGTTTTGAGCATAGTGGTAGTAATGACACCAAACAGACAGAGTAACTTTTCACAGGAATTTTTTTTGTTGCAAATTAGTGTGTTTAAATTGGATAGCAATAAATGGAGTGGTTTGCAGAATAAGTTTGAATTGGATTGCAAAACTTCTAAACATCTAAACATGAAACATAAATATCATTAAGCTTGCGTTTAAAAAGACTTGGTAGGAGGTACTTTGGTACTCCAAATGAAGTGTGATACTTAGCTTGAAAAGTCTGCAAATCATTGATATAATGCAATTGAATGTTTTACAGTACGGCATAAGTTTCCAAATACTTTTTAGGGTCACTGTACACACAACATTTTTGACCTGTGTTTACATTCAAAACTTCCAGTGATGGTTCTTTAGTGCCGTTTCGAATCTTCCTTAAATTTCAGACTGTAAGCATGCCTCAATTCATTCACAGTCTGAATGCAGCATTAACCAGTGCTGGCTGAACAATTAAAATGGTACGAGACTTTAAAATCAGTCCGCATGGCCAATTTCAGATCTAAAATAGTCAGCTCAGGGGTGAGATATCAAGGCCTGTGTTTACACCTGGTAATATGATGCGTTTTGGTCGATCGGATCACAAGTAGACGAGGGAGACACATTCCCGTTTACACTTGGTGTCTCTTATGTCCACTTTCAACCACTTCTGTCCTGATTTCTTCAAGGGGAGGGTCTATGGGCGGGGAAATGTATATGTTTTTTTTTTCAGATCTTTTGATCTAATGGACCAAAAAAGCTTGTGCAATTTACATGTGAACGCGACCAGAGATGTCGGAAAAAATATATGGAGAGCACAAGCTTTCGTTTCTGCTCAGACAGCCGCAAGACCAGCCAAACACTGTGAGTGGGTGTTAGAATGGTGAGACAACATTGAGCTTGGTATGTTTTTCATCTTCAAACTAAACTCTCCAGCAAGTAAGTTTAATTTGAACAAGTTTCAATCCCATCTGGCTAGCGCGCTTCCCATTTACACATTAGATCAGTAGGGGGAGAGTAGACGGTCTTTTGTGGCTATTTAACACATGCGACCAAATGACCGCTGACACTACGAAAGCAATCCGGTCGAATGCTTTTTCACCTACATCTGGGAGTAGTCGAAAGTGGACAAGCTCAAAACGTTTTAGACCCGGTTTACACATGTATTTAGCATCGTCCACTTGTGATCCGGTCGACCAAAACGCATCTTAATACCAGAAGTAAACAGGGCCAAGATGTGCATCTGGTAGAGTGGTCTTAATCGGACATCATGCATGTATGACGCATTGCACTGGAGCATGACTACCGGGACATAGTTCACGTAAAACAGGTATGCACATGCATGAAAACGTGCAGACACACGAGCATACCCTTTTAGTCAACTGCCTTGTGCACACATAAGTGTATGTGAGCCCAGAGTGATATCTTTTGTTCGACGTGGGGCCCCATAATTAGTATTGATCAGCCCATTATGGTGTATTAGCCTCCAATTGGATTTCCCTAAGTTTAAAGTCAAGTTCATTGGCTGGCAAGTGACAGCAGTTTAAGTGAGACATTGAGCACCCCACCAGCCCATAGAACAATGGAGAACTGTTTCAGACAAGAGCCATCAAGCCACGGGCAAACCATTACACTACAGAGAACAGAGCGGATCACGCTAACAATAGCCTCAAATACAAAATTCCATCTATTTCCCTGATAGATGGCGGCGGGATGGTAAACTGGACTGAGACTAAACCGTTAATGCTTCTGAAGAATGTATCAAAGTCAGGAATAAATGAAATAGGAAGAGGAGACGGGAAAAGACAGAATGTATCCGCCACTGTGTAAGCGTTTCACGCGCCTTCTGTTCTCCGTCAGCGACCTTCTGTCGAAATGAGATTTGACGTTCTCCAGCTTTGAGAACAGCTCCATCTGCACTGCCTCGGTGTGGCAAACCGCTGCCTCGCAGACCCCCGTTTGGAAGGGGATCGTGTTTGTACAGATTCAATTAGAAAGTGCAAACAAAGGAAGCCTTTGACAGACTGCTGTAATACAAAAGCTTAGCAAGGCCTGAGAAAGCATCCTATTCATTAACGCCCTCAAGTATTTAATAACTTGCCCGGCTCTGCCACGCAAAAATGGATATACAGATCGGGACAGATAAAGGAGGCGAGAGAAAGACCAGGAGAAAGCAGACAGACACGGACTGTTGATTACACTCTGCTGCCTGGTCACATGACCACTCCACCACGACTATAAGGAATTACTGTATTCGCTGGTCTAGCTGGTCCCCGTGGAGTAATAGAGGAACAAACTAAAGACAATGACAGGGTCCCCTCCGGTGCGCACAACCCACCCCAATTAGGCCCCAGCTGGGCCTTTCTATCCAACCAGCCTTGCTAAGCCTGCTACACTCCCAATTAAATGGGGCCCAATTTGTCAGATCCACAAGTCCTCACAACTCGCCACCCTATAGTGTCCTCCACCCCTGCGCCCAGGTATCGGTCTTCATTTAGAGCGTGGTGCTCAGCATTAAATGGAAATCAATGGTGTAAGTTTAGCAAAGAGTTAATTACTGCTGGGCCTCCGATTGATCCGGGCCCCGAGTGATGGCAGTAGAGAGGGGCCATTTGTCTCATTCATCTGCCATTAAAAATGAGACTATAGGAGGAGGAAGAGATGGAGATACAGAGCGGAAAAGAGGAGGGGGATAGTGGGAATGGTGCATTTGATAGTATAATCAGCGTGAATGTTTTCTATATCTAATACACAAAAGTTTGCAGATATATACCAAACAAAACAAAAAAAATCGGAGAAATTGGCTTTTCTAGGTTGCTCTAATAGGGGTATTTAAAATCAAAATATAATGGCAGTGAAGGGTGAACTTTTATCTCACTGACTCAATACTAGTCCTGTCAAATTCACCATAATGGGTTTTATTACAGGACATGGTCCCAGTTTTAGTAAACACATGCCTACCGCAAAAAGAGAACAGAAAATGTTACTCATAAATTGGATGTACAAATCTAGAATAGCAACTATGAAACCGGCATCAGTGCAATGTTCTGTAGGTGTTATTTCCAGTGTTTATAAATGGACAGACAAATTCTATGAATATTCAGGACTTAAGCACATCCTGTTTTCACAAAGATGTAGAGCGAAAGAGCATATTTATTTATACGAGCAGATCTGAGTTGCACATCATAATGCATTACAGCAGCTGGTCTGCTTTCCTTGTGAATTTTGTGAATGTGCCGTTCCCCGTTTTGCAGCATCCTTCCAATTAAAAACGTCCTTGAGCTGCTGCTCCATGGCCTTTGGCTGATTGCTGAGTAGAGTCCGAGCAGTGCATGCAATCAGAGCCACGAGGAGCAAGACGCTGAGTGAAGAAAGTGCACATACACAAGTCCTGTAAAACAGGGATCTTTGAGTGCGCGCATGCTCAGGTTTGGGGGTTGGGGCTGGACTCCTGTTCTGCAATTACAGCCCATCCTGCGTGGGCCCCTTCAGTCCAACACTTAAGGGTTGCTGTGATTCCTGACAGAGAAGGTTATTAGTTTTTATTGAAGGAAATAGGTGCTGGGCGGCTTGAAATGGTGCAGTAATGTGAGGGGGGATGGAGGGGGCACTCCTGACCCTGCTCTCCCTTGGGTCCTATAGAGTCGGCTGAATGTCGGACACATTGAGCCCATCACGCCATTCACGATTCTTCTCCAGCATCCCCCATTCCTCGGGGTCAGCCTACCTCTCCATGGCCTTGAACTCAACCTAACCAACCCTTCCACCACCACTCTCTCTTTCTTTCTTCAGTCTCTCCTCATTCATGGAAACCTTTTGGCTTTGACATTTTCAGCTTCTGTCAGCCCCTCATTAAGTCTCAGCCCTGTCACTGTACTAATCAATATGTCTGTATTCACTAATTAGCCCTTCTTACAGGGATGTACTTTTTTTTTTAATCAGAAAGCTCTTTCTTTTAAACACTCTTGGCCATTCTGAAAGTGACTCTTTATCCTACCACTGGGGGAAGCAGTGTTGTGCAGGACAGGGTAACTTTTATTCATGCACCATCAAAAATGTTGCAATTTTTGTATATTAATGTTTTTGAATGATGCAACATACTGAAGTGGCCATAGCCTCAATATTTTATACTGTATGTATATAATATATATTTTTATGAAGGACATTTTTAAGCCCTTAGCCCCCTTAGCCCCAACCCTAAACACTCCTCAACAACAACAAAAAACACATTAACAAGAGAGATGCTCACAAGAACTCAATCCTTTTTAAAAAAGCCTTTAAAAAAGCACCAAAAATTTATTCAATTCAATTTCAAGTCTTCTACAGCTATAGATTTGTATTAAGAACTTCAAATAGTAATTTACTGTAAACAATACCATCACATTCTCAAATCTTGTTAAAAAATATGTTATAAACTTGCCATGTCAATCAGACACAAGATGTGAGAGAAAGACATGTGACATCACTGATGTCAAACTAACAATGTTTCTTGAAGCAGTAAATGCTTGAAAGAGTGTGACCGAGACTTGGAATTTGGCTAATTTTAAAATACTTTTATGATTTAATAAAGCTGTCAGCCATGGGAAATATATATAATAAGCTATATACAATAAGATTAAAAAGCAATTATTTTTATTATATGGATTATGGATGCATTTACTGTACATTTGTGTGTTCATTTCCATGTTTATCTGGGCTAGAAAATAAGTAATCATAAAAAAGACAAAGACTCTTCATGACTTCACTTCACTCTAATCAACTACTTTTGTTTGTAGCTTGTAAAATAGCTACCCTATAAATTTACTATTTAAAAAAGGTAGCTACATTATACGGTAGTTTGACTATTTTGGCTCTGTAGCTTGTCGATCAACAAACTAAATTTACATTTATATATTTAGTAGGGGTGGGAATCTCTAGGCACCTCACGATTCGATTCGATTACGATTCAGAGGCCTGCGATTCGATTCTAAAGCGATTATCGATTATCTGAATCTTTTGTGTGTGTGTGTGTGTGTGTGTGAATATAAATACTTTGCTTTAAAAGTACAAAGTAATGACCCATAACGAATTAACGTACAATATATTTTATTAACATTGCAAAGAACCAACAGGAAAATAAATGTGTGCCTGAACTAGCAGCATACTTGTAGTAAATTAATAATATAACAACAACAGGTGTTCTGACGATTCATGCTACCCATCGAGATGTGCTACTTACTGGTGCATGTGTAGAGTCTGCAGACTCATTTTTCTTCTGCTTACCACGCCCATAAATCTATGCATCCTTGCTGTGGAGACTTGTAGGAAACTTTGACAGGTCAAATATGAATATTTGATGATATTTTTTACTTTTCACACCGTTTTAAAAATAAAAACAGTACATCATACTGTACTCTTAACTTCGAATTTTATTATAATTTTATTTCATATAAAAATATCATTTTTACTTGTTATATCAAATGTGATAATTGCTAGTTCATTTAAAATATTAAAATATGCTCCCCATACACTTACCCTGATTAAAATGAAATAAACAATGTTATAATATTGTGAGATTTACATCATTATGGAAACAATAGAGAATTTATCAACATTATCTGTGATCGATTCGCGTTTGGGTAGCATTTTTCGACAAGGCAGCAGAAATCGTCTGAACACCGGTAAAGCCCAGAGCCATAGAGAGACACGGCTCTGGTACAGCCGAGTGTTTTTCCTCCTCTGGGTGGAAACGTGTCATATGGCTTCTCATATTTGTCGTGTTGCCGAAATATTTTAGTTTTATTCTACAAAGCTTACAACTACTGTGGCTCTTGTCCAGCTCCTTTCCCCCTTCAACTTCATAGAAGCCAAAATATTTCCACACGTCAGCTTTTAACGAGGAGGGTGTTTGGATTTCGCGCTCAGCCATCGCGTCTCTGTTATGTGCGCACGCCACAGACAGACGGTCCGGGCAGTGCACTTCCGCGCTTCAGAGTTCCGTCTTTTGCGTTCCGTCAATATTACGTCATTATAAATAGGCTACATATCTAAAAAAAAAAATAATAATTATTTTTTTTTGAAAATCGATTTTTGACATTTTTGAATCGATTCAGAATCGTCCACGTCCGCATCGCGATGCATCTAAGAATCGATTTTTTCACCCACCCTTAATATTTAGAAGACACTTTTATCCAAAGTGACTTACAAATGAGCAACATGACAAGCGATTTTTCCCCACAATATTCATAATACACAAAGCCAGACTTAGATTTAAAAAAATCTAAAAACTAGATACTTCATAAATTTCAAGCTTCTTCCCCAACACATGCAGAGTAAAAATGGGTTCAGAAACACAAGCTCTTTCCCCCAAAATCAGCCGGACTGCGTGTTTGCCTTGCACCCTGTAATGACCATTCCTCTATGTCTCCTCACGTGTGTGTGTGTGTGTGTGTGTGTGTGTGTGCGCGTGCGCGTAAAACAGACCAAAAGGGGACGTAGAAGGCCATATTTGCCTTTGCACAGCAGCCGGTGGTGTGTGTACACTGTGGTGTGTGACGTTAGTTCAGCATGTGTAAGCTATGATGTGTCTATGCTGCTGATGAAGTGAAGTGTACACTTCTATGTCCAGAGAGCACGTCCATGTGGCAGCCATCTTGTATCCATAAAGGTTTCCTTTCTGATACAGAAGAGCAGGTAAGTGTGAGTGATCAAACACTACACATGTATGCTAAATGTGTGTATGTGGGTGTTGCCTGCTGTGCTCATTAGTATTCTAGGCAGGTGCCTCTGCCACTGACTCTCTGCTCAACCAATAATAATGGCCTGATGGGAGTCTGATGGCCACAATTCTTTCTCATGTACACACATACACACAAACAAACCACTAAAAACACACATACACGTATGCATCCAAACTATAATTTACAAACCAATCCACATTTGAATTGCACAGCCTCTATAGAAAATGAATGGTGTACAATGAAATATAGTTTCTAAGGTTATATATAGATACTAAGCACTAATATTTTTGACCACTTATCTATAGTGACAGCCAGTGTCGGAGGTAACACATTACAAGTAACGCAAGTTACGTAATTATATTACTTATTCAAGTAACTAGTAAAGGTACACATTACTTTTAAATTCACAAGAAAATATCTGAGTAACTTTTTCAAATAAGCAACACAAGTTACTTTGTTTTCCCAAGTATTTTCTGACAGCTCTCCTGTCCCCATGTTGAGAGAAATCAGGAGGCGTTGTGCGCTGTGTGAACTTGCTGGTTATTGTAGTTCTAGACTAAATGTGAGCATTTTCTGATCTCACTTGCACAAAAACAGATTCAGTATTCCTCAAAATGAATAAATACAGTGAAATGCAAACTCAGAATATTACACAAACCTGCAATAATTAAATGTTGAATTACACAAATTCATGTATTTAATCTCATTTTATTAACCACTGTCTTTGCTGCTGACCTTCGATGAACCAATTCAACCATCAAGGCCAAAATGCCTTTAGATAAACATCACATTTGTGTGCTTACGCTCCTACTGTACAGGTGTGAATTTTTCTTCAGCCTATAAGGCTTATTCATGTCACATTTGAAGTGAAAGGGCCTTTACATTTGCAAAAAATATATATTTTTTTGTTATTTAAAACAAACAAACAAGCTTAGCCCACATGAGGAAAGTAACGCAAAATTAACGTGACAAACTTTCCATAAAAAGAAACTAAGTAGCGTAATTAGTTACTTTTTTAAGGGAGTAACACAACATTACACAGCACTACTTTTAAATGTAACTTTCCCCAAAACTGGTGACAGCAGAGCAATGATGAGAAATAATGGATGAATGGTATGGGTAAGTGTTGCAAGCGCATTCAAAAGTATCCATCCACTACACTAAACCTAACCTATAGAGTTAACAAAAGCAAACATGAGTTAAAACACACTTGTGCCATTTGAGCTTGCTTCTCGAAGTCTTTGAGCTCTTTGGTCGAACCGCGTTTCACTGGATTTGTACCCCAGTGCTCACAAGTGAAGTGTTGTACCAGGGAACTGAACAAGTTTACTATGTCAGAAAAGCCATACATATGGAGCTGGTTCTGTCATGCAAACGTCAAACTGTATTCGTTTACAAATCACGCACTATGGTAATAGAGTTTGAGGCTAAAAACCATAGTATTAGGCAAGGAATTACATGAAAAAAGTATTTATTAATTGATAATCTACGCCTGAAATCAATTTGTGTGGAAAGGAATAAAAGTTGTTGCCCTTTTACTGCCAGTAGTGTTCTATTCAGTGGGAAACTGTAATGAATTAGGTGCGTTTTTGAAGTTATGCAAAAATATAGTTAGAGGCACATTTTCCCAATATGACCATGTTGAAAGTATCGGAGCACATCTGCTCCAAGTCTCTGGCAACACAATTTTCTCTCAATCGTACATTTTATAATTTGAAAATTAAATTCTAAATCGGTTTTGTTGTATAACATAACATGAAATAAAACCAGTGGACAAAAACAGTGGACTGCGATAATAGATACAATTTTGGTATTTTGGGGTGGTGTTTTTTCCTTGATACCTCTTGGGACATAATTTGATCAATTTATTCATCCTACAGAGTTATTGAGTAAGCAATTAAACAAGAGGGTTGGCTCCTTTTCGCTCTCCGCTGAAGTTGCCGCAGTCATTCGGACTGTTTAATTGCCTTTTCCACGAACGACGCAAGTGAACCGCTGCCCCTCTTAGCTGATGGGCAGGAAGTGAAGAGAGGAGAAAATGAATGTCACTACACAGCTTGTAAATTAAAACAAGGCCGACAACAGGCTCTAACTTAACCAAGGAGAAGATTGGCCTGTGTCTGGAGTATTACTACTCATTTAGAAACCCTGCCCACCGCAAAAACCTTATTAGTGTGTGGTGTGTTGTACTGAGTGAGTGTGTTATTAAAACTCTGAAGTATTTATTCCTAAAACCAGCTCCAAATACAGAAAGAAGGGGCCAAACGAAACAAAACTTGCACAAAATGTCTGTAGCTTTATCTCCATGTCTTTGTCTTTATGCTTTCTCTCCTTTTGACCGCAGGCTAAGTGAGTGCCGGGTCGGGCCGGGCTCCCTCAGTGGCGGCTAATGTTCCTGACCCAGCACTCCCTGAGCCACCTCCAGCCCTCCAGGCCTTTGAAGGGCCGGCCCGCTCTAAGGTCTCCTGACGGCTGGTGAGGAAATTTGCAGGAACAACTGGAAGAGGCCTGTGTTTATTTAGCTCCCTTTAATGAGGAGAGAGAGGGATTATCACTGGCCTGGATCTCCCCTGGAACGAGAAGGAGGGGAAAAAAACAAAACAGAAAAAAAGGAAAACGAAAGAGAATACGGCCGCTCCACATGTTGTTCTACCTCTGACCACTCCAGCAGATTTTCGACACAAGTGAGGGAGAGAGGGAAAGGGAGGAGGGGGGGAAAGGAGAGAAGGGCCTGCTGTGCCTGTGTATTTCTAGGCTGCTTTCACATCCAGATGTTCCAATTGCAAAGCCAGTAGGAAGGAGAGAGAGAGTATTAGGACTGGTTTGGGTTGAAGAAGGTGGTGGTCTAACACCTGGCCCTGCCACAAGCATGAGTGGCCCTCATAGTGCTGTTTATCACATGGTGCTATCTGAAGGGAAACGGGGGCTTCCTGAGTCAGTTATACTAGCTGGAATGTATTATTATTGCAGTGTTTTACACATAGTTTTATTGTGATTGTAACCGAAGCAAAAAATGGTGCAAGTTGGCGTAAAGATCCCTCACGTGAAGTGCTAGTCTCACAGACAGAGCAAAGACCAAAATCATTTCTTCATGTGTGAGGATTAAGTTTAAAGCGCAATGCATCAGAGATTATGGAAAACTTTCATGGGGTCATAAACCTCAGGGTTGCGTAAAATTCAAAACTGTCTCTTTTAGTACATACAGTACACCTCTGGAAGTTGAATAGGAAATGAATTGGAATGAGTGGGAATTTACGGATTTGTTACTCAAAGAAATGTAACGTAATGCATTCTGGTAAATGAAGTATTCTTACACATATATATAAATTATTACTAATATATCGGTATTTCTGTCTAGAAAAACAAATTGAAATCTATCTATCTATCTATCTATCTATCTATCTATCTATCTATCTATCTATCTATCTGTCTATCTGTCTATCTATCTATCTATCTATCTATCTATCTATCTATCTATCTATCTATCTATCTATCTATCTATCGTCTTAAAGGCACACTATGTACGATTTTTGGATTGAAACATCCAAAAACCACTAGAGCAATGTTATATATTTTGTTGATTTGTGTACTTACATTATCCCAAATGTTTCTAAGAATGTTTAAATCCAGAGAAATAAGCAGTTTTACCCAGAACACGGACCGTGTCCGTGCGTCGCCTATCAATGACATCATAACTGCGTTACCCTCGATTTCCGGATATATTTTGTATAAACCATGGAAACGTAACGTTAATAAATCTTTAATACATTACCAGTCATCCATGAATATGATTTCTGCCCGAGTTCCGCAGTATTCTCCACCGGCTGTAGAGGTTAAGACAACAACTCCCATAATTCAGTGAAATCAAGGCATCATCAAGCTACTCCTTTGTTTTCAATAAACGACCTCTAGCAGCGAAAAATTACATAGTGTGCCTTTAATAAAATTGTATCACAAATTACAATCATATGAATTTCTTTGAACTGAAACTTGAGGAATTGAACTGGAATTTAAAAGTCATTCTCAAATCAAGTGTGAATTTTTTTTTACAAAGTAAGCTATTATTTTGACACAAACATTAAAAAAATGTGAGAAGAATAAAATAAAGATGCTATGCAATGACCAAAAGCCGCACAAAGAAAAATATCTCCATAACCCCACCCCATACTCGTTTGATTCATTTGTTGCATATCAAATGCACATCTCTAGTAGATTTAGTTGTTGACCGCAAGCTGACCGAGTTCTCTTAAACAGTGAGACAGACTGCACCAGTGGATCAATAGCAGTGTCTATTGTCCACTCATTGAGGAGGGCATTAGGACTGTTCATGCTGTATCATGCGTCCTTCACTGATGCAGGTCAGAGGTCAGGAACTCTAACCCCACAACACACAGCTTACACATGAGTCCAACTCGATCGCCAGAGGCTGTAGCTCTGAGCTGTGCTGAGCAACTGCCCCTTCCTCCACTCCAGAGTGGAAGTGCAAACAACCCACCGCTTCATAATCCACACGACAAGATCAGCCTCAGACATGCAGGATGACCTTTGGCCTTTGACCTCCATCCAGTGTCTCCAAGTTCAAGGCTAGGCTGGGGTGAGATACAGATTGCTTAGAAGAAGAACTTGAAGAGCAGCCATATGGCTAGCAAAGACCCACAGACCAACATCGGTTTACAAATGAAGAGACTGTAAGCCTGTGTGTGTGGGGGGGGGTTTGTGTGTGTGTGTGTCGTTTGCTGGGAAACATGTTGCCAAAACACTTTCCTTCTCCATCTGGCTCCCCTTTGAGAGTGCAGGCCTGTTGGTTTACAAGTCTACCACTTCAGAGCCATAAAACTGCACTTGAGTGGATTAATAAATTAAAAAAAATAATAATAATAGAATGCCTCTTCATTGGTGTTGATTAGCAAAACCACATAATGTCGATATCCAATTATGTGAGATTGCCTCAACATCTGTTTTTTACACTGAAAGTGTCTTTAAAATTCTCATAAAAGAGAGGCTGATATTTATATGGTAATTACTTGCTTGCATTTAAAACAGTGGGGCTTCAATATAAAGTATTAACAAAGCAGCACTCCTTTTAGCATGATACGTCTTAAAGGCAAAATAGTTTGTTTGTTTTTTCAAGCAAAAGACTGAAGAGCTTTTCCACCTTCTCTCCTCGAGGGAAACAAAATAAATCCTTCCTAAAACCATTCCAAAAAGTTTGGTAATTATTTTTAAGGAAGCTCACATGCTAATTGCACATTCAAAATATTAAATGGATGTATTACTTACATTTTATAACAAACATTTGTGCTCTAAAGCCAAAGATATTTGCCATTTTATGCAAAGCACAGATAATCAATGCATAAGTGTATCTTGTTTCCTTTACTTGCTTGAAACGATTTGACATTTTGTCATGCAGTGGCATTCCATTTTTTACCCATAATTCTCAGTGAGTGACAGAGGCCAGGAAAAGCACATGGCAAACGACTTCAGTGTGAGAGATCAATATTGTAGTCAGCTCTTTTAGATATACTGTCACATCTAAACCTGCACAAACGTCTCTGCCACAGTGATAATTCACTCTCCCAGCTAAATGCACTACGGCCGCTGTGGAAAAGAGACGGAAAATTTGCCCACGATGTAGGTTACAGATGCCACGTTCGGAAATTACACACAGTATGATGACAAACTTCTTTTAATGATTTTGTGCGCTCAGACTCACCAACAGTCGACGAAGAGCAGCTGCAAAATCCCTTTCCTCGTTTCCTCACCGACCTAAAAAGGACACACAAAGAAATAATCATAATCAAACAGCCTTCAATCAAATCTGAAATTCAATTTTCCTCATCCACTTCAATCAGCCGTCTCAAAGAAAACACCAAGGTCTCTAATCGGCAAGCTGACTGATCAACATTCTTACTCGAATACTTTCTGACTGGTCCCAATCATTTCTGGCCCCAAGGCCGTACTTAACACCATATAAAATCAACTTGTGAATAAACCTTGTAATGGACAAGCCATGGAAAAGACCAAACCACATCCATGACAATAGGAGGCGTATTGTACCAAAGAACAAAGGTCTACATAGTGACCATAATAGCGTGAGGCCCTTGCACCTAAATGCATATTTGGACACAAAGACGCACAAGGATATTTCACACCGTACCACTTCGTATCTCTCTTGGAGATCAACCATTATTGTGCTCTTTATATTAAAACAATACATACGAAAGCACAGAAAAAAAATCAATTGCAAAGTGTACGGATAATGTGTTGAGTACATTCTTTCATTTTCTAGCTGGAGATGAGCATAAATTATATTTAGAACGAGTTTTGCTTTAAGAACGTATTGACTGAGTTGACACAGTTACTGTACAAGGAATTGTGGGAAAACATACAGAAAATTAATCCACTTACCACCAGTCTAATAATCCTTTTTATCGTATCTGAATGGAAATACTGAATATTGTGAGACTGTAAAAAACAAAACAAAAAACAAGAAAAGAACATGCACACTATGACACATATTTTAGTGCAATACCTTTACGTGAGGCTAGATTTTCCAAGTAGCTTTGGGGCAAAGTGCTAATTACTGGCTCTTTTTAATAAGAGGGCACAGTCTTGCACACACATCCAGACACACCAACAGATTTATGGTGCCCCGTGGAGGCAGTAGAGAGGACCCCTGCCTCCAAAGGCCCACCACAGCCGAGTGAGATATAGTGAGGTATTGATCCCAGTGCCACTTCATTTCGCAATAACTATTACACAATATTCGCTTGCCCGCTCCTGGCCACTGATTTATACTGCCCTGTTATTTGCATTAGCAGTAAGTGTTTTTCTATACCGCTGCTATGGAAGGTCTTATCAACAGATGAAGAAACACACACACAATTCATCAATGCATGTTGTGTGCACATGCAAACTCAGGCGTACACCTTTCACTCGGTCTAACATGCATGTCTTCAGTTCAGGTCTGGAGCACAGTTACATTTTTAATCGCAAGGATCCAGTTATTATAGTTCACTAAAACTAAAACCATAAAAAAAAAACATTTCTGTTACTTGAAATGAAATAAACGTTAACTAAAATAAAATATTTAACTTTTTTTACAGTTAGCTGGCATGGAAACATTTAATTTAGCTTAACTTGGTGTACTAAACAACAAACAAAAACTGAAATCAAATAAAAACATTTAAAAGACAAAATATACAACAAAATGACTAAAATGAAAGCCATTTTAAAGGATTAGTTCACCCAAAAATGAAAATTCTATCATTGATTACTCACCCTCACCCTACGCAACTCCCACTTTAATGTTTCAAAAAGTTCATAAAGAGATCATAAAACTAATCCATATGAATCGAACGGTTCCGTCAACATTTTTTTTGAAGACACGAAACATATTAAATTTAGTCTTGTATTTAAATATTTACATTAATCAGCGAACATATACAGAAGCTCAACCGAACCAGCTTGACGCACGAGAACAAACCTCATTGGTTCTTGCTGAAGCTAAAACGTGATGCGTAACACGAAGATAAACCTCATTGGTTCTCGCACGTCAAGCGAACATGCATGAGCTTCCGTTAACCCCAACTGATGTGCAAGTGTTTGAATGTTTATGTGTAAATAAAAGCCTAAATTCAATCTGTTCATCATATAAAGCGATCCATTCTCTTCAGAAAATTTTGACTACACCACTCAAAAGAGGTAGTTGCGTTGCTGTAAACGGAGGGACGTAAAAATATCAGATTTCATCATAAAGATATTAATTTGTGTTCCGAAGATGAAAGTCTTCCGGGTTTGCAACGACATGAGGTGAGTAATTAATAACAGAACTATAATTTTTTGGGTGAACTATCCCTTTAAGATCACATGACCAGATGTATACAACTTATTTAATCTCAATAACTTCCCGTTATAGGACACTTTTGCTTGAAAATGAATCGTGGCTGACTGTGAAAAGCAACTTGGTTTTGCGTGATGTTGCATCCAGGCCACTAAGTGTCAGTATAAAGTCTAACATGACTGCCATATCAGCCAGCACAACATAAAGATTTAAATTAGACTGATTACGCTGGCTGTTGTAAAGTGCTCGATTCATCAGTAATCGGTCAGTAGTTTGTGATGCATGTAATCATTGGCTAGTGCCTGCAAGCAGCTCATAGTGCCAGGCCCAAGTCAGCAGACCACCTAGCGTCGAGGGTGCGTATATTCAAGCCGAATGCATGCCGAGCTAGGAAAAGGGAGGGGCGGGTAGGCGCCACGTGCCGAGCCGAAATTCTCATACACGTCCCCTCTGGAGGCGGCTGAGCTATGCCCGCCCGGCTTGCTCACTCCACCACATTAAACAAAAGCACTAAGCAGCCTTAATTGCTACTTGGCCGTTTTGCATCTGGAGGGTGTCAACTCGGCGGTGATATGTAAATTAGCAGCCCCGCCTCCTCCTTCCCCACCCACTGCCTGGGCATAATAAGCTCTTTATCTGCATACGGGGGCGGGCAAACGGGCAGGCTGGCTGCCAAGTTTGCAGGGCTGGTGAGTGTGGCAATGCGGAAAAAGACACTTGTTGCCATAACGCCAGCCTGTTATGCCAAGTAGAGCGGCACGCAGGCAGATGGCTGGAATCCGCTGGCAAGCAGACAGTCAGACGCTACCACTTTAATACCAGCAGGAGAGAAAAGGCACGTGGCGCTCTGGTCCAACCTGACACACATTCACTTCATTCATGAATAGAGTCCATTCATATGCACAGCCTAGGCTAATTTTATGCTAATGTGGCCATGGGGAGGAGGCAACAGAGTTAAGTGGGTGTTTGTATGTATCGAGAGTGTGCTGTTGGGTGGGTAAAAGGTCTGAGTTTGTCTACTAAATAAACACAGACTTAACCAGAGGTCACAGCAGAAGAGATTTATATATGCTATGGTTTAAAAAAAAAGAAAAGAAAAAAAAGTAGACCTTTTTATGAGACGTTTAATAGAGCTATAATGATTCTGTTTTATTAAAGAATATCATAAGTGACATCAATATAGATAAAAGATTGAGAGCAATTAAGGGCTTTTTCTGGCAGGCTTTCATATCTTCCTTTTTTTTTTTAATGGAGAGGAAATTAAATTTTGGGGCTATTGAAATTTTGTGACGAGATACAAAATGCATATTCATTTTCGATTAACTTTCAGAGGAACAACGCTTGGCAGTCATAGAAGTCATTCGGTAGAAAGATCTCAATATTAAATTAAATCTCACAGAGTTACTACATAAAAAAAAAATTAAAAAAACACTGAAAGACTCCCAACAACATCACCTTTATCACGTTCAGATTTACAGGGATTAAAGGTAAAGGGTGATGAGCTGAAATGCTGAGCTATTACTCCAGTGTGTGTGTGTGTGTGTGTGTGTGTGTGTGTGTGTGTGTGTGTGTGTATGCTGAGCTATTACTCCAGTGTGTGTGTGTGTGTGTGTGTGTGTGTGTGTGTGTGTGTGTGTGTGTGTGTGTGTGTGTGTGTGTGTGTGTGTGTGTGTGTGTGTGTGTGTCAGCACAGGGCATGCTAAAGTCACATCCCCTGGAGCTTTAAGTGTCCCCACGCTCACACCACTCCCATCAACATCTCGACTTAATGCATTTTCTATACCTGCCTGTGTCTCAGCTCTATGGACTCTCCAATGATTTAGAGGCAGCAACAAACCTGTCCCATTTTCAGACGGACATTATTGATAGACTGTCACTTCAGATTGTAGCTAACTACTAATGGTTATTTTATAGTGCATATGTCAAATCTGATGTGGAGTGTGTTTGTTTATTTATTTATTTTTCCTTATTCCATCCCTGATATTTCCAAGCTGGTGTAGCTAAGCTACTGTTCAGCTAATAAGTATCTAGCCTGACATGGTGCAGAGGTTGAATATATATATATATATATATATATATATATATATATATATATATATATATATATATATATATATATATATATATATAAATACATATATAAATACATACATATATATATATACATACATATATATACACATACATATATATATATATATATATATATATATATGCCATGTCTATATTAGCCATGTCTAATCGTAAGCTTAAGAATTGAATGTGTTTATTTCATGAGAATAAATGAATGCATAAAGTTACTCTTTTGTAGTCTATATTTATAACAAGAAAAAAATATATTTTTTAATCTTTTCTCCAAGTCATGCACCAGTGTTGTCATAGATTAACCCATGAGACAACATGAACAAAGTGCGGATCAGCATGTCTGTAGATCCAGGCATAAGTAGATGTTCCACTTATGCCTGGATCTTGAAGGACCCCAATTTTGTGGGTATTAATGACAGCACCTGCTCAGGGAGAGGCTTCAGTGTCAGTGGATCACTTCGTGTATCAATGTCTGGCTGGTTGCACGGCTTTTTGTTTCACCACTTGAACCATCAGAGTCGTTTGAAATCAATTTAACAATCGTTCCTGAGAATGATTTGAGTATGTAAATGTGGCCCGCCGGTGAAAAACAGGGTGAGCAGGCAAAGAGAGAAAGAGAGAAAGAAAGAGATGCAGAAGTGGCAGTGAGCATGTATTACTGCATTAAAGAGTCGAATCCTTTAATTCCACTCCCAGCAGGACACTGTGAAAGCAAGAAACAAAAGCAGCGAGAGGGACACGGACAGACAGAGACATAAAACATATAATTGCACTGATGAATAACCGTCATCAGAAGTAAAGAGAGAACAATGTGAAAAGGGGGGAGAGGGGGGGGGGGGTATACAATACATGCATTATATATTACATATTTCACTGGGGGGTTTTGTTGTTGTTGTTGTTGCAAATCATCATTTGCTATGGAGATATTTTCCCCTCAATAAGAGGAAATATTAACTGAACAGACACTGTAGTCAAGCAAATGCTAAACAGAAAAATACATTAAATTAAAAACATTACATGTTAAACCTTATCATTATTTAAATATATATTTTTTTAAATATTTGTCGTATATATATATATATATATATATATATATATATATATATTTTTTTTTTTTTAGCTTGATAAGCAGTGTTCTTTCCTGTGTTAATGTATTTCCCATTGAAGTACTGTAAGAAGTTGGGGTGGGATATAATCAATGGATGTATTTCCTTTTTTAATAGCCAACAGCCTTTTTTTTAAGTTTCCACCACACCCATGAGACATTATTTGCTACATGCCAGTCAGAAGTAGGTGTTCTTTTTTTTTTAGAGGTGGGATATTCTCACTCCGAGGAGCATTTGATTGGACAAAATGAGTGAGTGCAGGATGAGTCATCAATATTTTGGGTCTGTTTGTTTACATATGTGTATAATATATGTATGTTTCTACAAAAGTACACGTTTATATGATCTTCAAAACAGAGATGTTATTCAATCGTCAAGCATTCCTTCTCGAGAGTCGTGAGACAGCTAATGCAATAACACATTATTATTCAGATATAAATCTTTTAAAAATCATCGTAAAGTGCACTATGTTGTTTTATTTTATAACACCAGCTAAATTGTTGCAAATACAGTACATTGTGAATATTTGATATACCGGACAGTCCTCTCCTAAGTGCATAAACATACACAAAATAAAGCACAAGTGCCGAGAGAAAGACAAAAAAAAATCAGCAGATTTCAGACACAAGAGGTGAACACAAAAGCTCTGGAAAGATTCAATTAAGCATCATATCCACTGACCTCATTGCCATGGTTACCAAAAAGAAGAAAATATTAATTAAGTCTGCACTAAAGAAGAGAAAAAGATAGAGGCAAAAGACAGATGCAATGTTTTCAAGAGTAAGTGCAATTTAATAAGGTCCAAAACTGTAGTCTGTTGCGTCTGTCCTCTCGCTATGCCCCCTCAAACCTCCTGAACATGATCATCTTTATGTTGACATCGAACCCTGGCAGTTCAGTTGACCTTGAGGAGCAACGTCTCGTTCCTAATAATGCACTTTTCATTATGAAACGAAACATTCTGTTCTATGCCTAATGAATGCACAAAGAAAGAGGGAATAGAAAACGAGAGAAATGAGGCAGACACTCAATTTCCTTCATTCAGTACAGCACAGAGTAGGGGAGAATAAGCCGTATCAATTGTATTTACATTGTTCTCTAGAAAAGGAGAAATGAGATAAATGTAAAACTAATGCATCTGAACTAAAGTAGTTTGCTATCAACTAACATTTTAAGTGACAGAAACGCATTTTAGAGGTGTGGGTGTGTGTATGTATATAAATATATCAGTATATCTATCCATCTGATCATTATTTTTTATAAACCATCCACTTTAACATAAATTACAAAATAATTAGACACGGACACACAAAAAAAGGTGCCTTTCCGAATCACAGAGAGATGAATATAATTAGCCCGTTATAAACATGCAATCGCAAAAAAAATGATACCCTGTTTTAGGGGTTGACACATCTTACCCCATCCTCCCATACAACTTCTTGTCAATGACAAACCAACTTTCCTCTTCTTGTCAATACACAGAGATCCTTCTACAATAGTCTGTGCACGCTCAAAACTAAAGCTTCCAAAAGAACCTTTCAGTTCTGAAAAGAACCTTTTTGTTTTCTTAGAGTGAAGAACATTTCAATATTCTAAAGAACCCTTGTGCAACCAAAAGTTTAAGGTTCTCCACAGAACTATTAATGCCAATAAAGAGCCTTTATGTTTAAGAGTGAAGGTTCTTCCTTGAAGGGGTACACATCTATGTTTCTGATCCAGAAAAAGAAGGGAAAGGAGTGAGACAGTAAAACAAATTCCACATGCATATTGCTACAGACACTTAAACATTTTGACAATAATTTTCAATCATCCTGAGCCGTGGTGCACTGCTTTGGCGTGTTTGGCTGCACGGCGCTGAGGGGGGAAAGTTGAGCATTGTTCTGTTTGATGAAACTGTGGAGTGTTTGCTCGCTGTCTGCAGGGACTGTCTTGAAAACAAGCTATCTGAAAACTACCCCCGCTGTGCGAAATGTTAAATAAACAAAGGCACGGATAAACAAAATCCCTCCATTTTAATGTCACCGAGAAGAAAGACCATGTTTTAATGCTAAGATTGCTGCTGGAAGCGAAAGTGCTGCCGACGCAGTTTTATACGAAGTTTACACATCAGTGGGATCTGGATTATAATCACCTTTAATAATTATAAGGTTATGAGAAAGTAGAATGACAAAAAAGAGAAAATGGCGCATCATACAAAGCTTTCATTGAGTTTCATTGAGAAAGACACTTATCAGAGAAAAGATTTATTGCGACGAACTCTCAAAGAAAACTCACATGCGCCATTCAAGGAAAGTGTTTAAATATACTCTAGTGAAATGTTTTAGAGATTTCAAATATCTTCTGGAAAAAAAAAAGGAATAACCAGTTTTTTATAAAGCTGTGTGATGGTTGTTTAGCAGAAGGACGACTTCATTGCTAAGAGGGTGCTTTTTCATAGCTCAGGGGATTTGTAAGTTGTGTTTTATTTAAGCATCAACTTTTTGCTCAGATGTTTCTTCTAAAGTTCCTAAATTATGAGAAATAAAGATGTAAACAAATGAAACAATCGCTGACATGCAGTAAGAGTACAAAGAAATAATGTGAATGTGGATATCAGCTCGGATCATCTGTTTTTTAAAGAATTAGTTCTTATCGAAATCTTACAGACTTGGCAAATATGAGCACAGTTTGAGATTATTGAGATCTCTTCGCGAAACATGTGAAATCACCGAGGTATTTTACCTCAAAAAGAAATATCTGAGGAGCAAAAGATGAAAGAAATTTCATTTCGGTCTAGGGGAACAATTGAGATCTTAAAGAGATTTCATTTCTTTCCTATGGGAGAGGATAATGGGTCTTCAGTATGCAATATTTCAAAAAATATTTACAAAAGAAAAAAAAAAAAGGACAGAACATAGGTTACTAGGGAGCGATGGCTCAGGGGAGAGAAAGGCCTAAAATAACAAACAAAACAGCCCACTAACTAATTTGGTGAGGAGACCTAACGGTTCCACTTTATTTCTATAGTCCACTTTAGACATTCTACTAACTATGAGTAACTTTTCAATTAGTCAACTAACTCTCATTAGAGTATTAGTAGACTGTAGTTGACTGTTAGGTTATGGTTAGGCGTTAGGGTTCGGGTTAGTGAAATAAGTTGACTTGTAGTTGCCAAGTTACTTATAGTCAGTAGAATATATGTTGAGGGACCAACAAAATAAAGTGTTATCAGATATTAAGCAGACAGTCTACAAATACTCTAATGATAGTTAGTTGACATGTAGTTGCAAAATGACTTATAGTTGTTAGTAGAATGTCTAAAGTGGACTATCGAAATAAAGTGTTACTGTTATGACTAACCTAAGAACGGTTAAACAAAAAGAAATAAACAACATAAACTTCCCTCAAATCCCTTGCTATACAAAAACAGGGACAAAAACAGTATTAAAAGAAAAAGGCACTCACCCCCCTACAGCTTCCCTCACAACAGTAACTACTAAGGTTAACAAGAACACAATACCTTCTGCTTCATTTTTAGTTGAAGTGAGATCAAAATCACTTAACTCAGGTCACTGCTAAACTCAGTTAGCCACCGCTAACTCACACCTACTGTCTCTGAATGTCAGAAGCGAACATATTTCACAACAGAGTTCAATCTGGAGTAGAGGGAGAAGTGTGTCTCACTGCTGCAAACACTGGACAGCCCCATTATACTCTCCGTCTCAGACACAGTCACAACCGAGTTACAGGTGCTGATGAGAGAGAGATAGAGAGAGAGAGAGAGAGAGAGAGAGAGAGAGAGAGAGAGAGCAAGCAAACAAAAGCGCAGGGCGCTCAACCACGCCCACCCTTTCAGAAGTAATTAAACCAAAGAAGTTTAGAAGAAAATAATCATAATAATAATACATACATAAATGAATACGTCCTTGGACATAACACGCACTATAGGATGTCTAGCTCAATGATGTTTTATACAAATGTTGCTCTGTCATACTGACCTTTTTCCAGGTTCTTCCATCTCAGCTCTAACTTAAACTAAGCCAATATAACCACATGGTACAGTGTGTCATGCAGGTGAAATTTGAAATTTGCACTAGGAGTCAGAACCAGTCCGTTTGCTGCAGACTCCATGAAGAACCACGTGATCAGAAACAATTTAATTCCCCAGCATCAGCCATCTCCACCTGATATGCTCCTGCAAGGTCATTAAGCTCGCCCTTGAAGGTCATGTGATTAATGAGCGGCACAATCTCTGCGCAATAACGTGTATGAGCACGGCTCATATTCAATGGACGGCGGGGCCTGAGAGAATGAATAGCCAGAGACAATCAAGGTCCTCCGGAGCATCTTGACACTGCCCAAACACACAAACAAAGCATCACATGACCTAATTATTTTCAATTAGCTTAAATCTGCTTCTGTTTACACAATTAAAGATGGTCAAAGTCATATGAGAATGTTTAAGGATCATAGACTTAAATGGGAATCAAAACAGGTTCTGAATGCAGCATCAATATGTAAAAACCTAAATACATTTGACAGTATATTGCTTGTATTAACCCGTTTAGTGCACTTTGCAGTCCTTTTTGTCACTTTGTATAAAACAAAGAAGTCGGATTCATTTTAGCTCATCTTTTCTATCAGACAGTTCTTTGAAAAGAACTTATTGAAAAATGATGCACAGGCAAAATATTTTTGTTATATATTAATTTAGTTATATATATATTTGTCCAAAAGTGTAGCTTAAAAATGAACGAATTTAAATGAGTACGCCTAATTTAGTTTCTAACTTTATTATCACAGTTTTACATATAAGCTACATATTACAGATCCTTCCGTCACACAGTTTAATTGATGCTGACAGTGTGGAATCACGCAGACTTCACAGCGCATCATAAACACTGATTACTCACGTCAATGCCTATCAATGGAGCCCAGATCAACTGATTGATTCAGTCACAGGCTCTAATATTGGGTAAAAACATGCATAGCTTTGATGAATATGGCACAGTTACAATATTAAATGTTTTGTTACTAAATTGAACAAAATTAGTTGTTTCTCGATAAATAAATGTGTCTCAGCCTTCTCAACATCAACACAAAACCTTTATCTTTAGCATAAGCATTAATATTACTAAAATTGCCAATATTACAATCATTTATTTTTCTTTCACAGTTTTTGACAGTTCTGAGGACAAGAATGGAGAAACTTTAACATGAGCAAAAGAAAACAAAAAAGTCATCTTTTGATTTTCGTAAAAAAAAGTTTGTTAGGCTTAATGTCAAAATGGTTCCCCTGGATCCTACTTATAGGAACCCACTGGCCTACAAGAATTCCTGGTTGGGAATCACTTTCAGAAACCACAATACAAGAAAATGGGTATAAGGCAAAAACAAACATAACATTGGTGAATGGACAAAGATGATGCAATGCATCTTAAAAGAGAACGTTCATGAAAAATCCGTAAGGGACACAGAGCAAATGCTTATTTCACACTTACTTAAGAGAAATATGTGAATGGGGGGAGAGAGAGAAAAAAATAAGAGAAAAAAGGAGCGTTAGAGGAATAAACTCATCTCTGAGGTTGAGTGCAATAATGGTTCCGCTCTTCAGCCACCTCAAACCCACTGCATCAGGAAGTGAAGAAATAAAAGCACATCCTTCTCACACACACTCCACGAACATGCCCACCATGTCGCAATCTCACCTTCAATTTAGTGTGAAAGAAACCACCGGTGTTGTCCTTCTAAAGATGCAGATGTATCAAAAATTTAGCCCTGACTAATTCCTGAAAACTGTTTCCAGCAAGTTTCCATTTTTTACTTTAGTATAGATGAAAATATTGTCAAATTTTTGTCTCCCTCTCTTTCTCTGAAATGTTAGAGCTTCAGAACGCCTCTTGACCCCACGTTGCTGAGAAGCTCATGAACACATCAAACAGACTGACCATATTTAACAATCAGATCATGTGAAACAAGTGCATTTTTAATAACAAATACTATATTATAAACTTTTTTTTTTAATCTGTCATATTTAAATGACATCACATAAAAAAAACACACACACAAACGTTTGTTTCACTATATTAGTGAGGACATTGCATAGACTTCCATTGATTTTATATCAGGTAAATTATATTTTCTATGGCCTAACACTAACCCTAAACCTACTTATCTCATTTTACATTTTCTAAAACCATAATTTAAATTGATTTATAAGTGGTTTTCCTCAACGTAGGGAATACCTGAGCCACACACACGTCTAGTTAACTATCTTTGTGGGGACTCTCCATAGACATGATGGTTTTTATACTGTACAAACTGTGTATTCTGTCCCCTTACACCCTAAACCTACCCATGACAGACAACTTTCTGCATTTTCAAAAAAAACCTCATTCTTTATGATTTATAAGCTTGTTTCCTCATGGGAACCTCAATTTAGGTGACACCAGTCCCCATGAGTCTGTGCATTCAGTCCCCACCGGGATAGAAACACACACACACACACACACACACACACACACACACACACACACACACACACACACACACACACACACACACACACACACACACACACACACACACACACACACACACACACACACACACACACACTGAGAGAGTTATATATTGTAGACATGATATGCTGATAAAATATAATTTTAAACAATATGGTCACTATTAAATTTTAATAAAGAGAAATAGCCATTTTAAAATATCAGAAGTGTAAGACAAACAGCTTAAATGACATTTTTCAGTTTACTTTATTCCATATTTAATGATCATATTATTGTTATATTCGGACTAATTACAATTAGCCAAAATTAGACTCTTTTAAGATAGATAGATAGATAGATAGATAGATAGATAGATAGATAGATAGATAGATAGATAGATAGATAGATAGATAGATAGATGGATAGATGGATAGATGGATAGATAGATAGATGGATAGATGGATAGATGGATAGATAGATAGATAGATAGATAGATGGATAGATGGATAGATAGATAGATAGATAGATGGATAGATAGATAGATAGATGGATAGATGGAATTAAATTGATTTATAGAGGAAAAAAGACAAAAGGCACTTTAAAATGGTGACATGTTCAGTGTGTTCAGGCTTTCTTGGAGCATGATCATGATGTGTGTAATACGTGCAGGGGCGGAGAGAGTGAAAGAGGAAGTGAGGCCATGCTGAGAGAGGGAAATGGGCTAGAGGACATTTCACGCTCATAGTGGCCAGTGAATTGGAATGACTGCAGCGCGGCATGATTTGAAGGTCAGGAGATAGTGGATTATATTCCAGAGGTATAGAGAGAAGAGGCGGATGACGGGGAGGGGGATGGAGGAATAAACACACTCTCCTCCCCACCTGCGTTCGGTCTTTCTTTCTATTTCTTTCTTTCTATTTCTTTCTTTCTTTTCCCATTATTTCTTTGTCTCCCCCCCCCCCCCCTTGTCTTTTTTCCCCGATTACAGGACAGAAAGCCAGAATGAAAACACCAAGGCACCAAACCGACAGCCATTAGTCTCACACATCACGTCCCATGCGCACACACACACACACACACGACACGCTGAGAAATCTCATTTTAGTCTTCTCTGACGTACTACCTCCCCGTACTGGCCACTAACATCTACCCCCAGCCCAAAAGAGAGAGAGAGAGGCAGAAAAAGAAAATGTGTTTTACACAAACAATAACAGCGCTATCAGGCAGAGCGCAGCATTCCGAGAGCGTGATTTAATAAAAACAGAGCGGGATTGAATTATCATATTTTAACTGGATGTGTGTTTCAGTTAGAATGCGTGATTTAGGCCTACAAATGATCCGAACGCTTTTGCGAGGTGCAAGACAGCCCTCTCTCTTCCTCTCGGTGCTTCTCAAAAATGGAAAAGAGGCGGTCGAGGGGGAAGACAAAGAAGGTAAACTAATAAGCCTTTTGGATATCAGTGACATAGAAAATAAACCGAGATGGCTGGAAAGCCAAAGCTCTTGTTTGATCTGGCTGCACGTACAGTATGAGTGTATCACAGAAGCCCAGACACGAGAGTTTGATGAGGATTATCCACATGACTGCAGTAATCAGATGGAATGAGATGCGAGATGACCATATGTATTTGCCCCAGACGGTGCGATCGCTCCTCAGACCCTCTGAGGGATTTTACACATTCGACTAACATGGAACAGAACAGAACAGCACGGAGGAACAACAACAACAACAACAAGGAAGCACAACAAACGCTGTGACGGGGATGTCAGGAGAAGACGTGCAAATCAAGCAAACTTGTGTAATTAAATTAATTCCAGACGCACGCCAACTTGTTTTTTTTTTTTTTTGTATCTGCCTTGGGCGTTCTGCGTCTCTGTCGTAATGATGTCCTAACACAAAACAAACAGCAGGCGGAACATGAAAGTGCTCTTTTTTCTTGCACCTATCTAACTCTGGCATTCCGGTTCTTCAGTTCAGGATTCTTAGGATTAAAGATTATTTTATTTGTTTGTGCACTGGTGTAAATTAAATTCAGGAGGCCACTTTTAGCAGACGTCACAAAGGGGTTGAGAGGATTCTAGATTGTTGTGCCTGTGCTGACGCATGTAAACATGCACATCAAAAAACAAGCAACCAATCCACGGCTCCTGGATGCTCTGTCAACATGAACTGAGATGTCTTATAGGCAGAGAACAGGTGTCAATCATCTCGTGCAGCCAATAGGCTCGTTTCCTGCGAACGCAGCACGCTGGACTCACACGCACCTAAGATAAAGAATTTGAAATGGACACCAAAATCATGCCTGGAGTTTAATATTCCTTAATTCACGACACATTCTTTTTAATACTGTAGATCAGTGTCATTAGTAGGCTATTGCACCGATTTCATTCTAATCAACTGAAATATTGCGAAATCCTTTAAAAAGCCAGCAGGTCAGATAAGCACATCTCCAACCAGAACATCCACATGTCCTCGGGGCAGCACACAGCAGACAAGAGAAATGAACATGTTTCACATGCACAGTTCAGACACCGCCTGTAAACACAAGCTCCGATTCAAACCTATTCCTAATAAATAAATGCAACTAATGATATCCTCACAAAAATACCAAAAAATGCAATCAAGGATTTTTAATATAATATTTGACGTTTTAATTTGCTTTTCTTCCTTTAAAAAAAAAGGAGAATTAAATTGAATTTGTTCTACAAAAGAGAAAAACGAGTAGGTCATTAGTATGGTTTACATGAAGGATAATTATAAATTGGTTATACATCCTCAAGCAATTACAATTAGATTAATTTATGTTAATATCATTTATTTTAATGTATTAGTTTATATTAAATTACATTAGCATGTTACAATATACAGCAAATTAATATTTGAGGTAAATTAACACAATCAAGAATCATATTAATTTAGACAGAACTTAAAATGGTAACACTTTACAATATGGTCTCATTCGTTAACATTAGTTAATACATTATTATGAGCAATACATTTGTAACAGTATTTATTAATCTTTGGTCAAATCCAGCTGTTAATTGTTTGTTCATGTTAGTACACAATGCATTAACTAATGTTAACAAATAATACATTTGATTTGAATAATGTATTAATAAAATGTTGAAATTAGCAAAACCTTATTGTAAAGTGTTACCTTTATAATCTGTGTTAAATAAATATTATCACCAAATATGGTTAATAATTCAAATATTATATGTAGACATTCACATATACAAATCAACCAATTTGTGTTGTAAATTTACACTGAATTGCCAGAACTTGTGCCATGTAGATGTAGTAAAAAGCCAATAATATCTCTGCCGCCATGATGGTCACCGTCACCGTCACTTTACCACAACCACCACAACTACAGACTGAAATGACACACACAGTGACAGTAACTAATATAAACCATGTGAATGTGATGCTTAAACTGAACACATTTTACATTAGCGGGTCAATCTTCAGTTCACAGTTCAATAGGGTCAGCATACGAAGCGTGTGTGGAGCATCTCCGGCCTCTCCCAGACGATAAGACGGGAAAGAGGCCGGCCACGCTGTTCTCGTCCATATGAATGACTGTCTGTGTTAAGCCCCAAAAGCTGTCAATAATCCTGGATTTGAGGTGCAGAGCCGAATTTTGGTCATGTTATCAGAGCCGAGACGAAAACCTCCATATTTACTAGCACAGCTGCACATCAGCTAACTGGCTAAATCAAGGCCGTGTCCTGGGAACACTATACAATGCTACTATTTAATCGAAATATTACAGTGTATGTCAAATTTTTTACAAAATGTAAAAGTATTTTCTGGATAACACTACAATGCAAGTAAAGTTTCCTAATAGAAAGAAGGATATTTGCTCAAATTCTGTACAAATACGCAATATTTTGTGGTGTGATTATTACAAAAGCCTATAATGACATTTGAATGCACATTATGATTAGAAATACGTGGTATAGTATAATATAGGTAATATAAATCGAATCACATGGAAAAAAAAATGTACAGTATATATTGCATGTATATTACACAACAAAATACTATGTAATAGTTATACAGTGTTGTGATGCAACCCTCATCTCTTACTTTCTCTCTCTCTCCTGACACAAGCAGGCCAAGCTATTGATACAGCCACACACTCCAACCAATATAGAGACCTGGACCACCGAACATACACACATGCACTTAAATCATGCAGTCATACACTCTTGTCAGCAGACATGGCAAGAAATGGGAACATACGTAAACACAAAACCAATCAGGGCCCTAAAATAGCATTGAAAATGACACACGTACACACGATCTTTGATCAAAATCAAAAGCTGAAGCGTACGAACACACAGATAGCAATGACTACTGTATTTATATAGAGATGCATTAGTGCAGGGCTTTAGGAAGTGCTAGCCTACGTATGTATGCAAGTGTGTGTTCATTCTGATGAATCTGCCTGTAGAGTTAGAGACCTGAAGTAAGAATTTATCATCTTAAAACAGCGAGATGAGGACGCACACACACTTGCACACACTCGACTGGAGGAAAATCAGAGCTCGCCGGCAGCAACTCAAGCTACACACAAAAACACATGCTGTGAAATCCAAATCATGCTCTACTCTTGCTGTTAAAACTCAGCCACTGTTTCATTGTGTGTGTGTGCGCGCGCGCGCGCGTGTGTGTGTGTGTGTGTGTGTGTGTGTGTGTGTGTGTGTGTGTGTGTGTGTGTGTGTGTGTGTGTGTGTGTGTGTGTGTGTGTGTGTGTGTGTGTGTGTGTGTGCGCAAGCACTTGTCCTCTGAGTATCTCCGTGCAGAGTATTCAGTCTTGAGGAGAGCGGATGCAGCACAGCACACCGTGTGGTTTGGAAGCAGAATTATTTCCTTTTTACATCTCACATATGTAGCATATGTCTGCAATTTTTCAATACAGCTGGTGTAAACATTTAGAATAAATAAGATGAAATAGAAAAACCCAACTTCATAACGCTTCTGCAAATCACCTGATGCTTAACAACATATTAATATAGACTAACTTTTACACATTTGCTCTAGCGTTTAGCGTGAGGTGAACGGGAAGTCGCGCAAGGGTGTATCTCGTCGTGCTGTGTGTTAATATGTGTGTGTGAGCATTCAGTCCTCCAGCCAGACTAGGTGCTGCTTATTTCTCCATCACAGCTCAAATGGGCTCCCGCGCTGAAATAAATCACTGTCGCCAGAGAAATGCAGCGACAGCCATGATAGATGGCTGAAATGTGTGTGTTGATGTCTTTAGTGTTGCCGACAATTTGGTAAATCTCGCCTATTCCATTGCATGTGGGGTGTGAGGCATCTGAATGTTGACACGAACTATGAGAAGAGGCCCATAGAGTAACAACAGCATGACACAAGTCAATTTGAACTTTGTCCAGTCAAAAAATCAGGTGTTTGAATGTACAAGTTACAATTACTAATGAATAATATGATAAAGGTGAACATTTACAAATCAAAAACATTCATAAGGCTGTAGTTGACAGTGAGTGAAATCCATGTTCAAGGGGGAAAGTGTTTTCTTTTCCTGTAAAAAAGGCCTGGTGTGTGTATGTACAAGTTGCAATTACTAAATAATAAAAAATAGTTTACAAAAACGTTCATAAGATTGTAGTTGACGTTGAGCTGGAATCCATGTTCAAGGGTGAAAGTGTGTTTCTCATGACGGAGGGTTTCAGCCATGTGCGTTCGGGTCATGAGTGCAGTGACCCCCGTGTGTTATGTCAACGCTACGTACGTAAGTCCTTCGTACGGCACGGCTGTCCACACGCAGACGCATCACTATGACTCAAATGGTGACTTAAAATATTTTCCTGAACCCCCCCCCCCTCCTCCCAAATCTTTGTATCTGACCACTAAGCCAGCCCCCCAGTGCCTAAATATAGACCCTGACACCCCCCTCACACACTAACAGAGACACAACACTCCGTTTCTGACTCAATCAGATCTATAACGCTACAAACGCGAGACATTTTTGTCTTTCGCACACATAAAACCTGCGACATGGCACCTGTGAATTTGCAGACACTTATAATGGCAGTTGGCCTGCTCCTGAATCCAAAGCCCCCCCAACAAGCCAACGCTCGCACCTGGCAGGATCAAACAAGCGTGCACTCCCCACAAACTCTCTTACAATCAATACTTTCAGCCAACACCACGCAGCAGTCCCAGCTCCATCACACACACACATACAGAGAGAGAGAGTGGAACAGCACTCCAAAGAGCAGAAAGCAGTGTACTGACCTTTCTGTCTCTCTTTTTTTGCCTCCTTCCTTTCTTTCTTGCCCTCCTTGACGTCCAATCCACACTTGTCTTCTGGCTGCTGGTGCTGGGGCTACAGTAGTAGAGGAACGGTAGTGTGTGAGTGAGAGAGAGTGAGTGATCCTGCTCAACCTGACTAGAGCGGGCGCATTAGTGTGATTTCACACCCAGGCTGCAGCCCTGCCTACTGTCCTGATGGGGTTCCTGAATGTGCTGCTTATTTAGAGAGCCGGCGTGCTGTACCTGGGCTTGCAGGCAGGCTGCTTAAAGCAAGAGCCAACATCTAGAGTGCATAATACCCCCACTCTCTCCCTCTCTCCGTGTCTCTCTCTCTCTCTCTCTCTCTCTCTCTCTCTCTTTCCCTCCCGCACACACACACACACACACACAAACACTAGTGCGCTCTCCTAGTCGCTGGCTGGCTGGAGAGGTAGACGCCGGCTCGGGCGTTCACGCAACCGCACGCGTACCTTTGGCGGAGCCGGTGTGAGAATACACACATGCAGATTTCTTTTCTTTCTAAGTGTTTAGAAGACAATTTCGACAAGGGATTGCTCCCAATCTACTTGGATGATCCAGATGGATGAGTTATAATATGCTTTCCAGTCTCTTGCTTTTTTTTTGGTTTGTTTGTCTGATTCTAGTTATTTTAGCCTATTATCGAGCTGCCACATGTTTTTGCAGAGGGAATGCCTCACTCTCTTTCGGATTCGGTCCCTCGACCGCTTGTCTCTGTGGGACGCGGCGGAGGGGGGCGGATGGGTGCACTAAATTGTGACTCAGGCTGAATGTGTATTAGTCAAATATATTATTTATTGTCAAGCCGCATTCAGTTTTCCCCCATTCTGCACACACGGATAGATGGAAAAGGGGGATGGATGTGTGTGTGTGTGGGGTGGGGGGGTGTAGGGTCAAGGGTGCGAGGATTTTATTGTGGGGGGTTTGAGATATAGCCAGTGGTCATGATTTGGTGAGCGAGGCCTAGAGGGAGGTGAAAAGAATATATAAGATATTAATTTAATTTATTTATTTATTCAGCCAGTCCGCATGCCTTATCAGGCCGATGTCTCTTAATGACATCACTGGCAGCTTCTCCAAGCTGTCCAAAATCACCCTGCCTCTCATTTTTCTTCAAAATTACTTCAATTCATTGTGTGTGTGTGCGCATGTGTGCGAGTGTGGTACTGCCTATATCTAAAATTGAGAATAATGCTATCCAATGGGTCCACACTTTCACGCAAGATAGCCTCAGATCCCAAACTATCAAATAAATCAGAAAAAAAAAAAAAAAAAATAAGTAAACATAAATGGTCTTCTTTTCAAATTATTGAAAAAATATTATTGCATAAAATATCAGAATTTTTTTAAATAAGAAAAAAAAAAATTCAATACAGCATTTCCCAAACCTAATACTGAAGGCACAGCAAAAGTATCATATTTTCCAAAGCAACTTATATTATACAATTAACGTTACCCACACACACAAAAAATGCGCAAAGCACACACATTTGGACTGTTTATGCTTGCGGTTTATAATAATGTTGTTTATTACGAATGTTTTATACAGAATATACTATTCTGTTCTGAATACTGATCAGTTTAAAAGATTTGTTGTGGAGTGAGGAGAACTAAAATACATGTTTATACTGTTTGTAAATGATTCGTTTAATTTACCGGTATTTTGACTTGTATACAGATGTGACTTATCTGTGGCTTTGTCTTCTTTCAACAAAGCACTTTTGACCTGGTGCGACTTATTTTCCGGAAAATACGGTGCACATTTTCACTCTTCCTAATCAAAAATGCCTGATTCAACTCATCAGCTCATTAGTAGAGACTTGAATGGGTCAGATGAGGTAAACAGAAGAATAGCATAAAAAGTAGGTTATTATATAGAACTGCTATACAGATATATGTTCGATATATCACATATAAGCAGTTATATATGGGCGGCTGTTTACTAATTACAAATATCGCAAGACTAGCCTACTCATAATGGTAAAAAAAAAAAAAAGAGCTAGGAAATTGTGTGTGTAAAATACGGACAGAGATGGGTTGAGCCTTCATACTAGGGCATTAGGCTACAGTTTAAACTAGAGGTTCTGTTTGGTTTCGGTTCAGTTTTAAACCAATTTTGCTTCAGACATCAAGTTATGACTGAACATAGTTCCAAAATATAAACAAATATGTTGTGTACAGTTGTAAATGTGTTGGGGAAAGTTACTTTTAAAAGTAATGGATTACAATAATGTGTCACTCCCTAAAAAGATATCTAATTGTGTTACTTAATTCCTTTTCATGGAAAGAAATGTGTTGTTACTCCCTAAAAATAACTAAAAGCGATGGAAAGTAATGTTGTGTTACTTTTGCTCGTCTGGGCTGGGCCTGCTTTTTTTAATTTTTACTTATTAGTATGGTTGAATTTGATAATCAAATGTCAGCAGCAAAGACAGTGGTTAATAAAGTGAGATCAAATATATAAAGTATATTTGTGTTATTAAACATTTTTAATTATTGCAGGTTTGTGTAATATTCTGAGTTTGCATTTCACTGTTTTTACTCATTAGCAATACTGGATCTGTTTCTTTGCAAGTGAGATGAGAAAATGCCAGGATTTCTAAACATTAGTCTAGAAATCCCGATTTCTCTCGGAGACAGGAGAGCTGTCAGTCAATAAATGAGAAGACCAAGTAACTTGCGTTACATCTTTGAAAAAGTGTAACGCTAAAAGAATGTATTTTTGTTGTAAATTTAAAAGTAATGAGTTACTTTAGTTACTTGAAAAAAGTAATCTGATTACATAACATGTAATTTATTACCCCGAGCATACACCATATTAATATCGGTTTTCAATGAAAAGGTTGCATTAGTATTTTACTTGGTTAACCAGTCAATAACCATTGGTTTTAGCTAGGGCTAGGCTACTCCAGTAATATGACTCTAAAGGTCAAAAACAGCAGTCCTAGAAAAACCCAAACCACACACTAAACCAATGATTCATATTTCTTTCAAGCTCGGACATAACCACAAACCCCATCCTTCAAAACCCAGATATCAGACGTCAGACCAACGACCAGCACACCATAACAAGGCACACCGAAGTTAAAAAAAATGTATAAATAGAAAGCCGCTTCAGTTCTTGCCTTTCCCCCAAACCATCTGAATGGCTCATTCTGGTGAAGTTCAGAAAGCCATTGTGCGCGGGTAAGATGAGGGTGCGGAGGAAATAGTCACAGCCATTTCAGCACAACCATTAAGGCTTAGAGTAGAACAGGTACCATTACAACTCAATCATTCTAATACACTCATAATCATCCAAATTTTTATACATCAGTTTTAAAAGCCATGCTTAAAAAAAGAACTCATTTCCCTTACAGAGGTAATTTAAGTGAAAGACGGTCAAGAAAGAAAGACTTTTTCCAAGGTGCAGGAAAGAGGGAAAAAAGACTAGAATGGAATGGAGGGACGAGGTGGTGGAGGATGTTCGTGAATCCCTCAGTAGTGCTGTCATCTTCAGCATTTTACAAGCCCACTGAGATATCCATTGGCTAAAATTAACACGAAGGACAATTAATATTAATAAGGGTGCCTGTGTTGGCAGGGACTTTTAAATGGGTTAAGTACAACTGCCCGAGCTGACGGGGTGGGGGGCGACCTGTTAACGTTCATTCTCAATTAGCTTTCTCTGAGGAGAACTCATCTGGCACACTATAAATGACTAACCAACCCTCCCTACACACAATTACCTGCTCCAAACCTCAACCAGTCTAACATCACACTCACACGGACCCAGCAAAACACTTAACATGACACAACTCCAGTCAGGACCCTCTCTGCCTCCATGTCTCCACCTGTCTCGGCTCTTTCTGTGACTGCCTCTGTTCTTTCCTGCTGTTTTTGAACTTTCAATTCTCCTGAACAGCATTATGATTATATATTATTAATATTTCTGAATTATTACTCATTTTCTCCCTAAAAATGGAGTGCTTTAATTCACATTTGAAGTACTCATCAAGGCAGTGTGGCGAAATGAATGTGGATGGATACATTATATTTGCAAAAATGCAAAGAGCACATGAAATATATATGGAAATAATAAAATATTAAGTATTAATTTCAAAAAGATAATTTGCTCATGCCAAAATTGCCTTTTCATTAATCCCACCTTAGTTCCTCCACTCATTTTTTTAACTAAAGACCTGAAACTTTCTCAGAGTTATTAAAGATGTTCTCTTTTCTGTTCAAAAATATTCTATTGTCTTACAACAAACTGAATAATCTGAATGTGGGGACATCTACTGTACATGTCTCTGTTTGATTTAGGTGCAATGCTCCCAAATCAAAAATAATTACAAATATCTCAAACGGTAGTTGACATTCATTGTATCAAGGTTGAGTACTCATGAAAACTCATCCTCTGCTCATGCTCAGTAGTGGCGTTCATTCATTACATTACAGCCATTTTAAACGGCAGACTGGTGGCCGGTGACATTTCTTATGTGATGGTGTCAGTTCATGTGCATAGAAAATATTTGAAGGAAGACACTCTACCGTTGTGTGTGTAGGTCGCAATACAGAATGACCGGCCAATAGGAACACTCATACACTGACTGTGTGAATGACTCATGTGGCTTACTGTGACCCCATTAGGACAGTAAGGTTATGGGTCACAGAGTGAAGTATTTTCTGACATAGATACAGGGGGAGAACGAAAGACCAGATCATAAGCAGAGCAGGACTCGAAACGTTCTTTTGAACCCGGTTGAACTCGTCCGTTCACAAATTGGACATGCACGTCAAAAATTCACATCAATTAATAAACAAATATTTTATGATAAAAAGCAAAAATGGTCAGTACAGACATTCATTTTAAAAAGTGTAGCCTTCCCATTTGACTTTTAAGGCACCTGCTTTTAAGACTTTTATCCAGAAAAAAAAAGTGTTGTTATTGATAACTAAATAGAAAATGATTTAAAATCACTATCAACAATTGAAATAAACTCAAAATAAAATTAGAATATTAGATGAAAAACTTAAACGAAAATTAGAAATATGCAGTAGTAAAACTACTAAAACTAAAAGGTAAAAAAAAGAGAAAAAAAAGAAAAAGCTAAATCGAAATATAAAAAAATTATAAAAATGACAAATGGACGTAAAAAATTCCTGAAACTAAAAAGAAAACAGAAAATTTAAAAAAAATAGGGCAATCATATGCCAGTGATTTCCATATGAACTTGAATTCTTCCGAGACCAAATTATCGGGGCCATTTTATAGATAAAATTGTATAGCTCTACTCTGTATCAAATGTCTCTGTATGTCTCTTTATCAGAAGTTTCTCCTAAAATTCCTTAGAAAAAATAAAAATGAATAATAAAATCGATAATCTACACATTATTGAGAAGTCTGTGCTTTTTGAGCTATGAAACCAGTTAATAAAACAAACAGAACGAACAAAACAAACAGTTCGAAAGGACCGATTTGCAGAGTAAAGCCATCGTTCTGTCACGGAGACCCCGATTGCTTTCTGAAGACCTTTCCATTGTCTGGAGTGATGAACTTGAGGTTCAAGCTTTCAAGCCAAGGGGTGTGTCTGTCTAATCCTGACCCCCTGCAGCCCCTCGTTCCCGCGCCACACACACACAAACACACACACACACACGCTCCAGCTGACGCCTGCCCCGATGACCAGCACTGAATAAAACACCTCGTAATGAGACGGGCCACAAAATGGCTCCTCCACCAGCAGATATAACTGATGCTGGACGAGCGAGACAGGAAAGAGAGAGAGAGAGAGCAAAAGACAGAAAAACAGCAAAAAGGTCATATCGCTGCTTTCAATACTTCCTCTTTTCAATCATTTCCTCTCTTCCATGTTTTTTTTTCCTGTGCATTTCACTTTCACACCTTCTATTTTCCTCTGCAGTCTTTTCCCTCTTCCCTCTCTCCACTCCACACAAAAATACTTATTGAGGAGACAAAGGAAGGGAATGTAGGGAAGAGACAGGTGGCTGTGTCTGAGGGATGAGAGAATCAAAGGAGTGAAATCCAGTCTTCCCTCTTCTTTGAGCATAATAATAAAAGGTTGCAGGGTGGGAAAAAAGGCTTTCTTCTACATTTGAGATGATAACAACACATGGAAGAAAGAACAATCTCTGATGCATATGTTTTTATTTGCCCCTCCATCTCCAGGACGACCTCAAACTCCCTAATGCCCGGTACACATTGTGTGATTTTGGGCTGTCCCAGACGAAAGATGATCGATCGTGGCGATTTCTGTGGTCGTGGCTCCTAAACGGTGTGAGAGAGGTTCAAAGATGGCCGTTGTCACAGTTTTGCGACCAAAGAAACCCTGCGACCATTTAAATTTAGCATGATCATCTACAAATACAAAAATGCAAACAATATGTATCGTGGATAGTGAGAATATGTATTGTGTATAGTTCACCCAAAATAAGAATTACTGTATGAGAAAAAAATTCAAGTTGAGTTTTAGTGTCAGTACTACATTGAACTACTATATATAATGTTAAATATAATGTATAATTATGCAATGGGGGAATATCTTTGGGTCCTGATAATGCCAAATGTCTTCTGTTACCAGTAAAAAGTGGCCTACCTTATTTTAAACATATGTAGTCAGTGACAGAGTGCAAGCATATTCATCTAAAATAATTCTGTATTTTCAGCTACAGAATCATGAATATTTTTATTCTGGCGTCACCATCGTCATGTGCATTGGGTTACCAGCACCAAGTCCAAGCCTATTCATTTACACCCCTAATGTAATACCAAATTTAGCATTTTAATCAACAATACTTTTGATAACCTTTGGAGTATCGCAATAATATCGTATGGTATGTATCAGACCGTTTAAACAAGTTGTTGTGTGCACATCCCACCTTCTGGCAGGTGCAGGACAAAAAGGACTACTGAATTGAAAAGATTATAATGTCCGCAACACTGCTACTTACTCCCATATTTTAATAAAAAAGGCAACGTTTCGACCCTACTGGGTCTTCTTCAGGCAATTGGCAAAACACATTTGATACAGAGTTATATAGGCCTTACAATCTGACCCACCCCGTGATTTCAATTAGCTTGATTGGGTCTAAACAAGCCTAATAACCTCACTCATTAATTAATTAAGAGAACACTTTGCATGGGAAAAACCACCAATATACACAAGAATCAATTCCATATGCAAATAACTACCTAAAATGTAGTCAGAAACATGCAATTAACTACCAAGAAACAGTGCATACTCACATATACATGTCATATATATATAAATCCACAACCAAATACATAGGCTACATAAATACACATTATATTATGACATATACGACACAAAGCCATTCATTATAAGAATGGCTTTATGTCAAAATCTTCATTAAGACCATAAGGAGACATTGTGTTCAAATAGTAAATCCAAAAAGTTTCCCGTTGGAGAAGCCTTTTACCATGATCTCCTCCTCTAAACGGTTTATTGTATCATGTATCAAACCGTGACATGAGGGTATCATTACACTCCTATTCTACTAACTTGCGTCGTAGCCTACGATTCAATAGGCGTCATCATCGTACAGTTTCCATACATGTCGTTCCCAAGTTTATTAGATCCATGTCGTACAGTGTGATTTTTAATGATCTTATAGGATTGACGAAATCGCAAAGTCTGTATTAAGCATAAGAGAAGCAGTTTCCACTCCTTCCCATCCATTCTTTCACTGAAGACATTTTCTTGTTTACATTGATTCAGGCCTTAGAATGCCCCAAATGCATCTCAACTGCTTTATTTTTTATAAATGGCTTAAAAATTTATAAATGATTCGTGACTGGATCTCCAGAGACACGGGGTCCCGAATAAATCTGTAAATCCTTCCATCTGGAAGATGAATGGTGCGTTTCGGACTTCATTGGCTCTGGTTTCGGTGCGAGACCTCCAGCGTCCCCACCGGGGAGGACGTGGTGGACGGGCTTTGCTTGGTTACAGCCACGCAATTGAAGCTAAGTGCACTGACCTCTGCTCTCTCTTACATGCACATTCATACTGCAGCTGTCCAAAAACGAAAACTCAAGCAAACTAGCGGCTACATTTTTTTGCGAAGCCCAAAAATTGGTGTATATGCATGCAACAACAGGATACATGCCATCATCAACACTAAGAGAGATGCTAGAAGCTATTATCCAGGTGATAAGTGTTGTGCACTATTTAGAGCATTTAAGTCATTAGCTGCTGTTTTCGACAGCAATTCACACACTTCAGGCTTTTCTGTCTGGGTCACAGGTTCAAGAGTTCATTATGACATGCATGATCAGTCTCGAACACACACACACACACACACACACACACACACACACACACACACACACACACACACACACACACACACACACACACACACACACACACACACACACACACACACACACACACACACACACACACACACACACACACACAAAGCATCACTCCAATTTGATTTCTGATGCCATACACAATCACACTGCAAATAACGTGTTTCTCAAACTGGAACGTGAGACAAACAAGTTCTCTGTTTATCGAAATGACAGGCAATTAAAGCCAGCTTAACCTTGGGCCAGCATGCTTAATTAGAGTGATTTGAGTGGTGTGGTCAAACATTCTCGAGAAGAGGAAGTGACATAAATACGTGCCATTCTTCTCACAGATCAGAATTAAAATATCAGCATCCTATTACACTAAACAGCCCCCTGAGCTCGGTCTCCTGCCACAGAAAAAGGACATTAAACTCATGCAATCATACAGCTAATCAATTATGCATGGATCAGGCTATTTTCTTTGCGGGTGTTGTGGCAATACAAAATGTTAAAGTTTTTTTAAACAGTAGCAGATAAAGGTTTAGACCAATCTACTCATTCTTTATTATTACTATTGTTCTAAAATAATATAATTATTGAAACTATGAAATGACAATGGAATTGTGTAGTGAATTATCAAATTATTCAAACAAAACTCTTATATTTTAGATTCGTTAAAGTCAGCACTCTTCGTCTAGATTGCAGCTCTGCACAATCTGAGCTTCTCATGGCTTCACATGTGGCTACAATGACGCTTTTGAAGATTTTTGAAGTTGTAAATAAACTGTTAAAAAAGTACTATTTCAGCCTTTCTACTTCAAAAATTCAAGTTCAATTAAATGTATTACTTGTTTGTTGTTGTGTTTTTTGGTGAAATTTTGCAAGCAATTTATGAGTGAAAATTGCTTCAAAGTCCTAAAAAAACCTACACCAAATTTTTCAGTGTTCTTGAAAATATAAGATACTTTGGCATAAGGCTTGTATTTTCATTTATTTGAAAAACATAACATTTTTTAAAACTGTGTACCTTTGATCACCAAGTCGTGTAACCAACACATGTCTGTGTGTGTGTGGGGGGGGGGTTTGGTTCATTCTACCAAAATGAATACAAAGAATACATTTCTAATACATGTTGGTTGTTTTTTGTTTACTAATCAAAGGGGGGAAAAAGAATATATATATATATATATATATATATATATATATATATATATATATATATATATATATATATATGGGCACGATTAATAATTATCTACAAAAATGAGCATACTGTAAGTAGATCAAATGGCCTTTAAGATCATCAGTAAAGTGTCTCCATTCATATGTGCTTTATAAGTACTAATAAACAGCTAATATCCTAGTAATATGCATGATGAGCAACTAGTTAATAGTGAGAATTGGACCCTAAACTAAATTGTTACTATTTTTCATTACACACTGTGGTATATACTCTTATAAATAAAGATGAACAAAGACAGAGAATAAAAACTCAATATTACAGCCCTAAAAAGTGTGGAACTTCACTAGTGGGATTTTTCACACTGTCCTCTGGTGATCATCTGTCATTTGCGTGGAGGCACGTTCGGACTTGTGAGGCTGCTGTTGAAGATTGTGAGCGTGAGAATGAGGAGAGCCGTTGGTACCGGCCAGAGGACCATTGACCCGAGCCGCCAGGGGTCGGCCAGTGTTACAGCTCAATCCCAGAGGTCTGTGTCACAGCCTGATAATGACCTCTGTCTATAGCTGATGGAGGTGGACAGGTATTGGCAGGCCCACTGACTACCATCAATGAGGAACCTTCAAGTGCCAAGTCTGTTAATAACAGGTGACCCACTGGCCTTCTGACACATCTAGACCCTCAAGTGTGTCTGTGTGCAATATGCTGGAACTTGCAAAAATGAGCGTGGAAATAGGTGTGACAAGAAAAAAAAAGAAGAAAAAAAAGGCTTACTGAAATCCATGTGGTCACACACGCAATAATAGCCACAGCGCACACGCTTCCACCGAGCCTTTGTGTCTGGTTCTTAGTAACTTAACGGACACTTCCTATAATGCTAACCAATGGCCCTGCTCTAAGATTACATGCAACTTAATCCACCCCTCACACACTAATTTGTTTTTCTTCTTGTCCTTTTTTTCCTCTAGCTGGGTGTAACTGAGCCCTTGAATATATACAAATTTAATAGAGCAAATAGAATCATTATCAAATTCAAATCAATACAAATCTAGCCCCAGCGCCCTTAAAAGGCAGCAATGTTGAAATACAACACTCTCTGCACCCCCCTCTTGCCTTGTACATCTGACGATCATGTCAGACATGGACAGGCACATTACAGCTAATCAAACTCGCACAAAAAAGCCTTTATTAATGTAGGAGTAGTGCTTTGATCAGTGACAAAATCCCAAAGCCTCTCCAACATTACCGCAAACATATAGGATGCAGCCTATAACCTTATAGCAAGTATTAATGTAAGAAAGCAATATGATATTTTTCAATTTATTTTTTTCAGATGGATGAAATGTACGAAGGAGAATGAGGTTTGGTTGCTCAAAAGTGAGTTTAGGACAACCCATTGCTTTCACTACTGTTTTTTAATTTTTTTAATTTTTTTTTTTACAGTTGCCTAATTTTTGTTGATTTACTGAAAAACATTCTTGGTAAACAATTGTTGACATCTGCAAATACAGACAGACTAGTCGCAGCCTGCAATTTTGTGTACAGTGTGTCATAATGAGCATACTGTAAGTAGATCAAATGGCCTTTAAGATCATCAGTAAAGTGTCTCCATTCATATGTGCTTTATAAGTACTAATAAACAGCTAATATCCTAGTAATATGCATGATGAGCAACTAGTTAATAGTGACAATTGGACCCTAAACTAAATTGTTACTATTTTTCATTACACACTGTGGTATATACTCTTATAAATAAAGATGAACAAAGACAGAGAATAAAAACTCAATATTACAGCCCTAAAAAGTGAGTTTAGGACAACCCATTGCTTTCACTACTGTTTTTTTTTTTTTTTTTTTTTTACAGTTGCCTAATTTTTGTTGATTTACTGAAAAACATTCTTGGTAAACAATTGTTGACATCTGCAAATACAGACAGACTAGTCGCAGCCTGCAATTTTGTGTACTGTGTGTCATAAGGGTGATTGATGCGCTCAGACACAAAAGACAGCATATTGCTGGAGCACTTTTTGATGTTAACAATCTTTTTATGTGACAAAATGACAACATTTATACACTGGTGAATTACAGGAGGGGAAGCCATTTGCATTATCCTTTGAGTACAGTTTTGGGGGGAAAATAGTGTCTAAAGCTGCATGGTTTTTTATAATGGAGTTTTATATGTTTGATGATTTTGTTTAAAGCAATAATGTCATATTTAATGATACCCCCCAACCCCCCCCCCCCCCTCCCTTGTATATATACTGTATATAAATTTTTTTTAAAACCTTTTTTTTTCATTTTCCTTTCATTTTTATCCAAAATCTAGTAACATTACAGAATGTTTAACTGCTACTATATGTCACAGTCAGGTTCACGACTTCTGACACCTTACAAACATGTAGCCTACCATACACACATTATGCCTTCATAACTTTAAACTCATTTTGCAGACGCGTTTTTCCCCCTTCCCGTGCTATATGCAAATATATATTCTGTGGTAATGTTGATGCTGTCTCTAGCCTGGTTAAAACCAGACCCTTCTCAGTCGTAACTGAGTTAGGATCTGGGGAAGGTTCATTCACAGCTCATTTCCAAAGGGGCGTCACCAACGGACGTCGCTCAAATGCCTCTAAGCAGTTGCGTAGACCTTAAAACCAATCAGGTCGATCGCCATCTTGTAAAGCAACAACGTTTGTGATTGGTGCCTCGATTTGGAGAGATTGGAAATGAGCTTGAATAGGCTCTTCGCCAGACTAATTTGCAGAGCAAATCTAAATTTGCCGGAAGTTCGTCTGGGTTTTCCCAGGCTATGCTGTCTCTAAACAAGAGCTCGAAATTTGCTTCAGGGACTGTGGTATGAAAGGCGAACTGCTGTCATGACGCGTTTTGTTTGTAGACCACGATAATTTTTTAACACCAAAGAGTTAATAGCTTCAACAATATTGAGAGAATATAGTGTTCAGTACTTTTACTGGAGCGAAGCCGAAAGTTTGTTTCACTTGCGTTATTTCAAGCGTTGGCTTAATGAAAACAGATAGGCTACTAATACGAGGATTGCGGGAATCCAAACTTCCGTATGCTGACGTAATTCCATTTGGACGAAGTTCACAGTGAAGTTTGCGTGAAGAACAACGCGATGCATGTATATAGGCTATAGGCCTACAGGCTACTGGTCAAAAGTTGGGAAACATTTCAATTTTTAATGATTTTGAAAGAAGTCTCATGCTCATCAAGCGAGCATTTATTTGATTAAAAAATACAGAAAAGATGTGAAAATATTGTTACAATTTAAAATAATGGTTTTCAATTTTAATATACTTATATATATATATATTTATTTATTTATCCTTCAGAAATCATTCTAATTTGCTGATTTATTATCAATACAATGTTGGAAACAGTTGCTGCTTAATATTTTTCTTGGAACCTGTGATACTTTTTTCAGGATTCATTGATGAATAAAATGCTAAAAAGAACAGCATTCATTCAAAAAAGATTTTTCTAATGATATGAATCTTTATTGTCACTTTTTATCAATGCAACACATCCTTGCTGAATAAAATTATTAATTTCTTTCACAAAAAGAAATAAATCTTTTTTTTAAGAAATCATCACAGAAATAAATTATATTTTAAAGTATATTGAAATAGATATAATACCATTATTTTAAATTGTAATACCATTTAACAATATTATTGTTTTTTCTGTATTTGTGATCAATTAAATGTAGTGAATGTAAATTGATGAGTAGCCTATAAGATACTTATTTTAAAAACAATACAAATAGTATTGTATATTGTGGCGAACAGGACGGCCGAGGGACGTGAGAGAACGGCGCGAGGCCGGTGGTGTGATTGCTAATGAGCAACACCTGTGAGCACACCGGTCTCGCATCTCTCACGGAGGAGCGGAAGCATAAAGGAGGAGCGACGACGTTGATGATCGAGAGAGGAACAGGCCTGTATTTTCGTTGAGTTTTGTTTTTTGTATTTGTGTTTTATTTTAGCCAGCAGTCGTCCGCGAGGGGCTGCTGGGTGTTATGTTTATTTTAGGTAAGCCAGCAGTCGTCCGCGAGGGGCTGCTGGCGGTATTTTGGTTTGTTTGTTTTATTTTAAATAAAGTTTATTTGATTGTTCGCCGGTTCCCGCCTCCTTCTTCCCTGAAAATTGCTACACTGGTGCCGAAACCCGGGAAGAGGGAGGAACGCGCTATCAGAGAGTCCTCGCCGCTGTGGGGAATCCGCGGTGCCATCGAGCATGGTGTGCGAGTCGCCGCCGCTCGCTGTGGGCCGGAGCCTGCTGCCATCCGCCAGAAGGGGAGGAGCAGGCAGCGGGGGACTCGCGGCCATGGACACTCGAGGCGGTGCGCTGGAGTGAGTTGCCGGTGGGACGGTCGAGCTCGCTACCGGCCGCCTGGGTATTGGAGGGGCGGCTGCCATCTGGGAGGGAGAGGAGGAGTCGCCGCCGCTCGCCGTGGGCCGGAGCCTGCTGCCGTCCACCAATGAAGGGGGGGAGCAGGGAGCGGGGGACTCCTACCGTCTGCCCAAGGCACCCGAGGAGCCGTCGCCGTCCACCGGGCGGTGGAGGAGCGTCGAGCCGTCCACCGAGGGCTACCCAGCGTCACCGCCAGGCACCGCGGAGAAGATCGCCCAGCTGGTGGAGGACCAGATGGCAGCGCGTTGTGGGAATCTGACCAAGTTTTTTTTTTCTCTCTCCCCTCTCTCGATCTGTCGCTCCTCATGATTCCGTCTCCGTTTCCCTCGGCTTGTCGTTCCATACCCCCAGGGATCGGGGGGGGGAGTAGGCACAGGCTCGGCTGTACCACCCGGCCTGTGAGGGGCGACGGGGGTATGTGGCGAACAGGATGGCCGAGGGACGTGAGAGAACGGCGTGAGGCCGGTGGTGTGATTGCTAATGAGCAACACCTGTGAAGCACACCGGTCTAGCATCTCTCACGGAGAAGCGGAAGCATAAAGGAGGAGCGACGACGTTGATGATCGAGAAAGGAACAGGCCTGTATTTTCGTTGAGTTTTGTTTTTTGTATTTGTGTTTTATTTTAGCCAGCAGTCGTCCGCGAGGGGCTGCTGGCTGTTATGTTTATTTTAGGTAAGCCAGCAGTCGTCCGCGAGGGGCTGCTGGCGGTATTTTGGTTTGTTTGTTTTATTTTAAATAAAGTTTATTTGATTGTTCGCCAGTTCCCGCCTCCTTCTTCCCTGACAATTGCTACATATATATATATATATATATATATATATATATTACACACACACTTTATTGAGTCGCGTCTTGTAGGCTATGTGTCTTGTACCTGGTAATACTTGGTATTTTTATGATTAAATCCAATCGGTAAAATACATGGAGTGACTAAATGATTATAAATACATTATAAAAAGTTTAAACATATCATGTGTATCATCATAAGTTTGAATTATAAATAACTAGATTGTCACATTATATTTCAAGCAGCTAAAACAATTGAGAATGTCATTTACACCAGTGTATTCATATTATTATTCTTAAATAATTTGTCCTCCATTACAAAACAATGACAGCAATTTGTTAGCATAATAAAGATCCCACAATGTAAGATGATAAAGATATTTTACAGGAGACACTTTCCAGTCTTGAACTGTCCACATCAAAAAACTATTAAAGACCTCGATATTCTGAACCGTGAACCCATATAGAAAACGTTCAAATGTCTGGGTCTTTATAATTCCCTCTCTGCTCTGGACGTCCAGTGAGTCTGGACAGAACATGTGTGCAGTAGCCTTGACCTTCTCTGTGACAATGCTTGGCTGAAAGCTGGCGGTCAGAGGTCAAGTCTAGCCAGGGCAAAGGACCACACTCACCCATACAAATGCATAGAAGCATCTGCTGTGCACACTTACCATTTCTCTGGCTCACACACACAAACATATGTCTCCTTTGAATCTGTGAGGGATTCTCAAAGTCAAGTGCACGTTCTTAAATAATATTATATCAGAGATAAAATAAAAATGTAATCATTCTGAGAAATGGAAAGATAAAACTTTACTAATATATAACTTCTCTTACAAAGAATGGTGCAAATACAATCTTACATTAATAAAACGAAAGAGTACAGATTGTTTCGAAGCTTATGTTTGAGTAAAACCGAGAAAACAAATATTTGAGCGATCTTACAAATAATATTTGAGCACATTATAAATTGCATTAGGCTTAACAAAAACATGAGCTTGTTTGCTGCGAGCTCAGAGACGAGACGCTGTGACTGAAATCACGGTAATAGTGAGAAGGTGAGAATGGTCACCGAAGAGCCTGATGAGCCTAAACATCCCTCTATCTCTCTCTCTCTCTCTCTCTCTCTCTCTCTCTCTATATATATATATATATATATATATATATATATATATATCTTTCTCACTCACTCAATATTGAAAGAAGCTTTAGAAGCATTAGAAAGAACGGTTTTCATTCCCAGAGCATTAAAGGTGCAGTAAGCGATTTCTGAGAAACAATATTGTTATTTGAAATCAACACAAACAAACACACCTCTCTCTCTTCATTACTCCAACCCCAAAATGCATGAACACGCAACGCAAGAGTAGATGTCCCTTTATCATTATATATGTTTGTTTGTTACGATAGTCACTGAGTCAGATTATGGGATTTTGACTCCTAAAATCTTATTGTGTCGTGGACAAGAAACATATAAGACACTTTGCTTCCCGACCAATCATTGCTTGCCATCTTTAACGACGTGCGTAATGTCATAGAGAAGGCGGAACTAGCGTCTGACTTCCGGAGACAAAAGCGCAAACAAACAATGGCTACCGAAGTGGCGTGTTAGCTTAATGCTAATTCCAGCACTCACCTGGTTGCTATCGTTCTAGCATCCTGTCGGCCATTGTCGTTTACGAATCACCACGACACCCTACATCAAACGGATCGTGCCAAAATCAGAATTATAGTGTGCAGTCTGAACCCGGCATTAGTCGCCAGAAGCACACCAGCTCCAGTGACACTCAAAACTGTCCTGTTTCTATAGCTAACATTACAACAACAGCATGGTTCTGTGAAACAAAACCAAAGTATCGCGTATGGAGCAGAAACAACACAACCTTTGTGTCCATTTTCAGGTCTTCCCGCTTCGGTCTCTCCAGCGCTGGAAAGCTTTTCTAATATCAGCACGGGTCCTAAGCTCTTGCCTGATCATAACCCTTATTTTTCCTATCTATCCCGTATCTAAATTACGTCATATGCTCTCATTGACAAATACGGAACAACTAGTTCATGCGTTCATGACATCAAGGCTAGATTATTGTAATGCTCTACTGGGTGGTTGCCCTGCACGCTTAATAAACAAACTACAGCTAGTTGAAAAAGCAGCAGCTCGAGTTCTTACCAGAACCAGGAAGTACGACCATATTAGCCCGGTTCTGTCAACACTGCATTGGCTGCCTATTAAACATTGTATAAATTTTAAAATATTGCTGATTACTTACAAAGTACTAAATGGTTTAGCTCTGCAGTACTTGAGGGAGTTCTTAACGCATTATAGTCCTTCTAGTTATTGCAATCTCAAAGTTCTGGCCAGTTGACAATACCTAGAATATCAAAATCGACTGCAGGCGGTAGATCCTTTTGCTATTTAGCACCAAAACTTTGGAACAATCTTCCTAATATTGTCCGGGAAGCAGACACAGTCTGTCAGTTCAAATCTAGACTTAAAAACACATCTTTTTGACCTAGCGTTCATATAATACATTATCGACTTCTATAATTCAATACTAGGCTGCTTAGATTAGGTCAGCCGGAACTGGGAACACCTCCCTTAAATCCTGATGTACTCGTTACATCATAAGAAGAATGGCATCTACGCTAATTTTAGTGTCTTTGTTTATCCCAAGGTTTTCCCGCAGCCTGCCGGATCCAGGCCGTTTCCAGATCTGATGAAGGACCTTCGCCTGGACCCGATGACAATGCAGTGCTGAAGTGCCAACTAGCCTCTCCCTATGGAGGATCCCTATACCACTACAGATAAAGCGTTGGGGAATTTTCGGTTCGCATACCTACCCGAAGTGATAAAATAAAATTCTGCATCAAAATTTATAGCCAAGACAAGTAGTTTATTAAGACATGGTTTGTAGGGAATTACAAACCTGCGCACATATATTCAAACGCTCATAACTATAGAATCAATTCTTAATGCGCATGTGAACGCCATCAGCGTCTATCACAGGTTAGCGTTTAAAGTCTGTTTAGAGAGAACGGTGTCGTCTTAGCGGCCCCTAATTTAAAAACAAATGACCATTTCGACGGAAGTGAATCAATCAAAACTAACTTTAGCTGGAAATAACATTATTCAAGAACCACTGCAAAACCAAACCAATCCCTGTTACCTTAAATGATATGTTTATCTCTGTAAAAAGCTGCTTTGAAACAATCTACATTGTTAAAAGCGCTATATAAATGAGGATGACTGACTGACTTTTTCGGTGATATTCCTCTGACCTTTTCTCTTTTGTAATGTCTCTCAGCCATCTCTCTTTCTACAGTCTTTCTTTAAATCTCCCTCTTGCTCACTCTGTCTCCTCCCCCATCATGAGAGGACACGCCTCCTGCCGGTGATTGGCTATAAGTGTGTTGTGCTGCTCAGTCAGATCCACTTTCAACAGCGTTTCTCTGAAATCGCTTCCTGCATATTTAATGATCATTACACACATATACACGTACAACATAAGTGTCCATGTGAAATTATTTTACACGGTAGTTTAAAGGGGTCATGACATGAGAAACCAAATTTGCCTTGATCTTTTGGTATATAAAAGGTCTTTGTACCATTAAAACTTCCTGCAAGGTTCATAGTTTAAGATGTCCTCCCCATTATAAATGAACAATTTATTTAATCAAGCTCTAAATACAGCTCGTTGTGGATCCATGGTATGAAGTGACGTCACGGTACGAAGTGACGTTCCAGTCGTTTGCATATGACCGCCTCGCGCAAGACGACTACGTCTCACCCTGCATCATTGCATCGCTGTCGCGTCTACAGGTGATCAGTCAACGTGCAGCGACCAGCGAGTGGAGATCACAACGCCACATAGACGTGCTGTTCCTGGCTGTGGACAAACTACATGTTTGAATACGGTGCCGAAAGATCCAGACGTCGGGGAAAAATGGAGAAGTGTGCGTTCTCTACATTTCAAGGATGACTGTTTTGAGAACAAATCGCAGTAACTTTCGCTTAAAGATCAGGCCATGTCGACTATTCTGTGCCCAACAACGACGCCGCACACTGTAAGTAATGTATTTCATCTTAAAACTACTTTTTATGCATAAGCAAGCACTGACATTAGCCAATCATAACAGTGGGCGTTAACACTGAACTCTTAAAGGGAAACAACCCCAAAACAGACCGTTTGAATCAGAGGATGAGAAACAGGCTGGGAAAAGGTCATAAATCACTACATTTTAAAAGTTTTTTTCCAAAAAACTATAGTAATACTATAATTCCAACTAAGTGAAAATAATAAAACAAAAAACAAAACCATGTCATGACCCCTTTAATACTACAGCCCATCTATGTGTGTACAATTCTATTTATGTTTGCAAAATTGTATTTATCAAAGTTTATATATTTTTATGTCAAGACATTGTGCATCTTGCAGCTAGGTTTGTACTTCTTGTGGTCTTTACCTTGTAGATGTAAGAGTTTTTATCCATTTGATTTTAAATGTGATCATTTAAGTGTCTGAATATAATAGAAAATATTAGGTGTCCGAATATTTAAGTGTCCGAATATAATAAAAATATTAGGTCACCATTTTGCATTGTAAATATGAAGATATATGCAGACTTTTCTCGATTAATTGTCGGAATTTCAACACTTTGTTCTCTTTAGTAATGCTAAATAATATTATAGCTTTGTGTGTGTGTGTGTGTGTGTGTGTGTGTGTGTGTGTGTGTGTGTGTGTGTGTGTGTGTGTGTGTGTGTGTGTTGTGTGTGTGTGTGTGTGTGTGTGTGTGTGTGTGTGTGTGTGTGTGTGTGTGTGTGTGTGTGTGTGTGTGTGTGTGTGTGTGTGTGTGTGTGTGTGTGTGTGTGTGTGTGTGTGTGTGTTTACATCATCCAATGTCTGTATAATTTTTTTTTAGTAAAACATTTTACATAATGTCATAACCTTACGTTTGAAAATAACAGACTCTTAAAAATTAAAGGTTCCAAAAGGAGGTTTTTGCAGAAATGCTATAAAATAATCAATTTAGGTTCCCCAAAGACCCTTTAATTGACAACTTTTAAAAAATAACCTTTTTTTTCTCGTAGTTTAAATAACATTTTAATAATCTAAAAGAACCTTTTTTTTTTTTTTTTTACTAAAGATGGTCCTTTTGTGCAATGGAGAGGTTCCATGAATGTTAAAAGTTATAAAGAATAAAGAACCTTTATCTTTAAGAGTCTGTATGTAAGATCAACATCAAGTCAAAAGCAAAATCTCTCTCTCTCTCTCTCTCTCTCTCTGTCTCTCTGTCTCTCTGTCTCTCTCTCTCTCTCTCTCTCTCTCTCTCTCTCTCTCTCTCTCTCTCTCTCTCTCTCTCCCTCTCTCTCTCTACCTACCCCATCTCCTTCCCCACATGCATTTAACATTTCCCTCTGCCTAATGTGCTGGTGATGTGGGTCCGATGAGGGCCTGCTGGGGGCAGGACTGCATAGGTGTGTGTGCCCATAAATGTCATCAATCTCCCAGCATGCTCTATCCCTGTCATCTGAAAGACATTTAAGCTTGCTCCACGTACCATTAAAGAAGTCCCCTCCACTGCCCAACCACATTTCACACGGGAAATAATACTTTCCCTGAGTGATGGGCTGACTGTTTAGGAGGAACCCAAGAAGACAGTGAATGTCTTCTTGGGTTGCTCTTTTTTTTTTTTTTTGCATTAATTTAGACCATGTAGAACAAGAAAACATCTTTTTGCTAGCGTTCATTTATTTTCACATCTCAGGCACTTACCCGAACCTGTAATTGTACGCTTCATTTATATTTAGAGATATTTATGTTGAGTTTCAGGGATGACTAGCAATAATCTACAAAAGACATCTAGCAAAATCACAGAATAAGCACTATTAGCCGCACACACACCGCCGTTTTTTCACTCCTTTTACTAAAACCTCTCCGAACAGAAGATATTTTTCACAGGGCGCAGCCGAATCCCGGGAGTGCGATCCAGTCTTGCACAGTTGCTTCACTTTAGAGCATCTAATAGACAGAGTCATTCTCATTCCCCTTCAATTCACACCTAAAAGACTGAGCTGCCCTTCCAAGCCTTAATTATATACTCCCCAATCACTGTTTAAATGTAACCTTCTCTTCTGTTCCTCCCGGCCAGAGAGAGGGGTACAAATGAAGAACATTGCTCCTGAGGTAAATTCATATATCACCCAGCGGCCAAACCGAAGCTTCGGGGGGGTGGGGGCAACGCAATGGATTTATTATGTATATGGGAAGCAGGCATATGGTTTAAAGAGCAGGCTGCTTGGTCAGCAGCGTGCAAACTAGAAATGCAGGCAGATAGAGAACATACGGGATTATGGATCTCTCCTTGCATGTAACTGAGCAAGGTCTATTGAGCAAAATTGAATTATTTTACTTTCTCCCCAACCAAAACCATCCCCGCTTTATGGTATTCCCTCTCCTCTGGAGAATACTGTGCCCTTTCTTGACACAATCATAGAAATATGAAACGAATGCTGACGGCCATATTTTGGAAACTTTAGATATTTATTCAAACACTTTTCTTAGTAGCAGTCATGAGAAGTGTAAGCAGTGACTGTCGTAATATTCAAAATGGCCATTCACAAACAATACACCATTAGTATCATTCAAAAATCAGTGGCATGAAATGTGGAGAAAGTTTAGACCTGGTCACTTCAAGTGTTTTCTCTGATCGGATAGCTAAAGACCAGGTGTAAATGCCCTTTGAAAAGCTTTTGAAACTCCACTTGGTTTGAGACGCATTCCAAACGAAACTGTACAAGTACATTTAAAATTTAGGCCCAATAAACATCTGGCAAAGGGAATACCAATGAAAACTAGCCTTGGGGGGGTTAGTGCAATGACTGGTAGGCTATTGGTAGATTATCGGTTCACGTACCACCAGGCGCTAGCTCTCTGTCACGTCACATTTAAAAGCGGCAAAATGGTATTTATTGTTTGAATTTCGTAATAAAATTGACAGAATCCCAGGACCTGAGAGCTGAGAATTGGTTTCATATCAACAGTAATCTGCTCTATCTTGTCTGACGCGGTGTCAGTGTCCTCTTTGCTCCGCAATTTTTCTCTGCGTGAGAAAATGGATGAGTGACGTGAGAGCGTGTGAAAAGGGTCAATTGCGTGAGTCTCACAGTGAATGCGTGAGAGTTGGCAGCTCTGCATATGTACATTTTACTCCTCCCAAAATGGTACAAAAAATTAAATAAAAAATAAGCGCGTGACAGCGAGTTATAGGCTATGCAACATGCATCGCATTCGCCAAAGATATGACCAGTTGCAGATGAGTTGCTGAGTATCACTTCAGCAAGCCGAAACTACTGCAAATGAAACTGAAAGTTTGGCGTTGCATCCTGAAGCTCAACACAGTCATCTCCAATAAAAGTATTGAGACTAAATTATCGTACCAGTGCTGACCAGCGCTCTCTCTCATATTGCGGTCTTTGGTCTTGAAATTAGCTCATGATAAATAAAATGCAGCTCATATCTGTTGCTTGTTTGGATTTATGTTCGTTTCACGAAAACACATTGTTTTCCGGCCCTCCCCTATGAACAAATTCAGCCTTCAACACAAAACACATGCATGATAACTCCTAAAACTTCCCACTATACACAATTCTCACAAGCAAAGCAATGGTCATTTCAAAGCAGTTTACATTTCTGCACATACAGTACTGACCAAAATTGATGTCCGAAGGGGATTGCTTTGGAGATTTGTCCCTACACGTTTGATTAAACCATCAAAATATTTTATAGTTTTAACAAATCCGAGAGCTATCCGATTAGTAAAAACACGTGAAGTGACCAGGTTTAAACAGGCCATTGATATTTCACAGTTTCCAGGTCATAAGCTTATGGAAAGCCATTTCCATAACACTCTCAACATGAAACCCATAGTATATTTTACTGTATACCATCAACAAGCAAACAAACAAGATTAGAATTTTTAACTTTACATGATCAACAAGCAAACAAAACTAAAACATTTTCTTTACACTATCGACAAACAAGTATATAATATTTACTTACACTATCAACAATAAAAGAAAACTAAATTTACTTTACTTCATCAACAAGCAAACAATATTGAAATGTTTAAATTACACTATCCGCAAGAAAACAATACTATACCGTATTATTTATCTTACATTATCAACAAGCAAACAATACTATATTTACTTTTCATCATCAACAAGCAAATAATAATTTATGTTTAATACATTATCAATATCAACCTATCATCAAGTCTCAACATTGTTTAAAAATCACCAGAAATGCAATACAACAATGCAGTAAATCCTTGGCAAAATGTCATGATGGTCATGTGGCATCTTAGACTATAATCCGGCTCACTCTCAAATCAAATTAATTTCAAATTGACTTTGATTTGGCCAAATAGTACAGTAGTGTTGTCAGAGTGCATGAGCTGTTTAGTTTGTTAGTGCTCAGTCTATTTCTACCAGGCTTAGCAAGATATGTGGAATGGGACGGGAGAGGATATGTGCCTCCTCTCATGTACAGTAGCTTTTTACCATTTTTATGCTATTTCCCCCTTATGTCATGCTTTAGGACTATTAAGAGAAATCAAAGAGCTCAGAAAAAAAAGTGCTTTATACATCATTTGATACATTTTTATGTTTCAATCTGTCTCATTTTTGTACATCTTCCTCAGGGGCAGCACTCAGCCCGAGGATGAAGGAAAGATATCTAGGTAAAACACACTGGCATTACACTATACGTCTCCGTTGCACGCTCACGTCACGTGACTGGAGTGCAGGCTCCGCATCCCCGGCAGACCAGCGGGTGGGAGATGACTGGACGCCATTTTGTGTGAGTACCTGCCTTATTTGTTTACCTGCAGATTCAGTGCGTCGCCCCTCGGTCTAATAATTCGTCTGAGGGTCGGGCGGTGTTGTCATTGAGGCAGTAAATTCGGGATATAGAGGTACGGGAGGCATGATGGACAGCTGTAACGGGGTGGTCGGCGCCGAGCGAATGAATCAGGGGTTATCACAAGCGTGTAGAAGCTGTGAAAACACCCCACCCCACACCCAACGCCTCGGTCCAATTCCGACTTCATGTGACTTACGGTCCTCCCTATCCTCCCCTAAGCTGATACTGTGTTTCAAGGCCCCTCTCCTCTTGTCCTCTCGTCTCCCCGCGAGGCCAGATGTGCGAGCCGCATATGGTGTGCCGAAATTGCTGTCTGTGAGAGCATGCCTGTGCCTGTCCAGACTTCATCAGAGGGATTAAAGAAAGAGGTGGGAGAAATCAAAATATAATGATGATAGCAAAGCTAGAGAACCGCCTCTCCTCCCACTCGATGGCCCGATGCAGTGTGTGCTGGGCAAATGCTGCCGGCACAACCAAGTGTTTACTCCAAACACACACGAAATACACAGTTCAAAGGGAGCGTAAGTGCTCGTTCGGGCCGGCAATTCGCTCCTCAATTAAGCACAACTCTCTTCCGTGGATGACTTATCCAACTAGTTTGACCTCAGATGTTTTATTTAAAAGAAAAGCAACAAGCCACGACGTTACGTCAGGTGAGTTGGGTTGTTGCATTGTCGGAGGGCCGAAACAGCAAGTCAGACACAAACCCCTTGATGAGGCTAATTCATAATCGTGGGTGCTTTCATCTCAGCCCCTTGTGAGTCTGATCAAGGGACAAAATGATTATTGAGGCCCAAGTACTGTTATTATGAGACACAGTTATTGCAGTCATCATCGTAATTGGCTTCAAATGCACGAGGTACAAAACACAACTCCGGGCGCACAACATCCTCTCCTTTTATCTTCCAAGATGCTGCACATGAATGCATGATTTATATAAGATGGAATTAGCAACAAATGAATGTAATGTGAATCAACAATGTCTGATGTTAGGTACAAGATGAATAAATGCCATGAAACTTGCTACTCTAATGTAAATATACACGAATGGCTTCCAATTTGCAAACTGCATAGGTTATATTGCATTAGCTTTATGTATGGAGTGTTATTGTGTACATAAGTAACAAATGTAAATCAGAATGTTGCAATTGAAATCATATAGTAATAATGTCATCAGTGCCTATATGAGATAGAGGCTATTCAATGCAAAAAGACAAACACTCAATGCATTTTTAAAAAGGGTCTAAAAAGGGACACAAAAAAAAGGTAAACAGCCCTCATGTACATTCCACACAAATATGGCAAAGCAGCTATACAGTTCCGGCCAAATAAACAACAATAAATCGAGTTTTATTCTGGGATTTGCCAAACACCAGTCCTGCTCTTAAATTTGAGACAACAAAAATGCAATCTTGACATCTTGCCCCGGCAGCAGATAATATTTGCTGTTCTGAGACCCATTTTCTTTTGTTGCAGGTTTCTCTAAGCCCAAGACACTTGAAATTTAAACCCAGTTCAAGAAATATTATTTGCCACAGGGCGAGGTAAATCTCTTGGCAAACCCTTTCAAAGGGTTGGCCTGGATTTGTTTACTATTTATCTTATTTAAAAGCGAGGTTCAGTTTTACTTTTCAAAGGCACGTTGGCTGCTGTGATCTCCCAGGTCAACAGAATGATGAATGCCCTTTTTCTCCATTTGAAGAGAAAAAGTGAAATAATAAGAGGATCATTACAGAGAGAAGGCAGACGCACCTCCGGCCCTCCCCTATGAACAACTTCAGCCTCCAACACAAAACACATGCAAGATAACGTCTAAAACTTCACACTATGAACAATTCTCTCAAGCAAAGCAATGGCCATATCAAAGCAGTTTACAGTGTGGTCTCTGCACATACAGCACTGACCAAAATTGATGTCCGAAGGGGATTGGTTTGGAGATTTGTCCCTACAAGTTTGATTAAACCATCAAAATATATGATATTTTTAACAAAACACTAAACTTGGTTAAGGTATTTATCTGACAAATGCATTTGGCAAAAAGGAGGTAAACTGCAGCTACATGTTTTATTTTACTATGCAAAAAAAAAGCTCACAGGAAAAGCATATTTGACTACAACATAATCAGTTTTTAATATATTGTTAGTTCTCTTTTGCTTTTGCATGTGTTTAATTTCTTAGTATGATAGCCTGGCCACACAATTTGGCATGTTGCATTGTGTTACCACAAATAAAACAACTGACTGCAAGCACAAATATGCGATATGCTTACAAAATACATTTTTCCATCATTTTAATAAATGGAGATGTACATTTTCTTATATGCCGGACATCACTTTTGGCCACTACTAAAGATATCATTGAAAAATATCAATTATTGCTTTAATAATAAAACTGACTACTATAGATTTGAATGCATATTTATTTTTGTAGCTTTATCTACTGAACGTTTTACTCATTTTGACCTGTTTTAATTGACTAAATAAAACAGACATATGCTCTAAAAAGTGAACATGGATGTGTGTTGCATTAATGTAAATCAATTAAACTAAACTTTCTGCTTTGGGGTTTTAAATTACTAGATTAAAACACATAAAAAGCTGTCTCAACTATTTGCACACTTGCATAATGCATGATCCATCATTTCACACTTTGATCTGAAACATGGTCTGACTTCATGAATCTAAAACTCATCCGCATCTCCAACTCATCTCGCAATTTTTTTCTCCAGGGATTCAGACAGAAGCTACATTGGAACTTTCTTTAAATTAAAATGTTTTTTAGAGAAACATTTGACTTTGTGTTTTGTGGTTTATAACTAGACTCTTGGCATTGAAGTTCTCTAACTCACTTTTAGTGATGAACTGGCTTTGTAATTTCATGAGCAATAGCTAACATTAGCAATTTTAAAAGCTAGCGCTACCCTTCTCCATGTTTTGTCACAAGTACTTTTAAGTATCACTAATAATCCGGTAATCCATGCAGGAATGATCTCCAATAAAATAAATCAGCGCCAAACTGAATCCAATGAAAATGCTCTGAAAATGTTGCTAGTTAAAACTGACTTTAAAAAGGGAAAAGGAAAGAAAAAATAATAATCCGAGAATGCAGCCGGCAGAGGCATCTGACACACACACACACACACACACACACACACACACACACACACACACACACACACACACACACACACACACACACACACACACACACACACACACACACACACACACACACACACACACACACACACACACAGGTGTGTGTCAGGTTAAAAGAGGAAGTGTGAAGCCCAGAGCTGAGTGACCCTCTCACTGGCTGTGTTCACAGACGGGGTCAATGGCACCGGAGCCATTCTAAATGGCCAGGTTCCTGGAGCACACCCGGGAGGAGGGCAGGCCAGGCTCTAGAGGAAACAGTAGAGATGCTCCATTAAGAAAGCCTGCAGCTAGACAACGCCTGAGGGGAGAGCCACACTGACCCACTGGTGAAGCTGGGAACACAGAACTCCACACACACACAAAGCCAAGCCAAGCTCGACTCCTGCTGAAGCACAGCTGACCGATGCTCGGCCCACGAGTAACATAAACATTTACTTATTCTATATAGTGAACGTGACCGATTCTCCAGTGTTTTTGTGGGATGTCCTGACCTGTCTGCATTAAATGTTTTTTTTTCACGGTCATTACAGGCTCTCCTAAAAGGCGAAATGCAATAAGTACAGCAACACTGAAACTGAGGGAAAAAAATGTTTTTGATTGATTTTCAATTGATTTTATATACATTTTCAACCTGTTTCTCTGAATATGAGCACAGTTGAGTCAAACCCATCTGTCACAGAACAGGTCAAAACACAATTTTGACAAAATGTTTAGTTAGTTTGTATTCTTACAATAGAAGTAATACACACTACATTCAAATCGTTTAATGCACAACTAGCCTGGATTACCCCGCTTATACCATGGTCATTTTCTCAGCATTGACGACAAAGCTGTTATTGAAGTTTACGCAGTGCAATATCGTGAGCTTAGAATTATACGGATCTATCTCCACTTTTGGTCGAAATTGAGTTTTTGACAATTTTATTCATTAGGTGTTTATTAATGCCTGTGTGGTGTTATTTTTGTTAAAAAATATATATTTTGTTAGTAGTTATTAATAAAATAAAAAGGTTCCGTCTCACAAAACAGCAGGGATGTAAAAACTTTGATGCTCAATATCTCAGAACTACCCTAAACGGAGATAGAACTGTATAATTTTAAGCTCACGATATTTTTAAAATGACAGTTATTTTCGTCAGTTTCAGCTGGTTAGATCTAGCATTCTGCCTGTTTTGAATCAGACACAGAGATAAAGTGGTGGATAAGATTATGAATTATAGGATTTACTTGAATTCATTATCGAGAGAGAGAGAGAGAGAGAGAGAGAGAGAGAGAGAGAGAGAGAGAGAGAGAGAGAGAGAGAGAGAGAGAGAGAGAGAGAGAGAGAGAGAGAGAGAGAGAGAGAGAGAGAGATGTGTGAATTACCTGCGTCTGTTCAGCATCTCTCTCTATTACTACTTCAAAACCAGCAATGTTACTCCATTGTTGCTGAGAAATATAATGTCTTGATTCAGTAGCGAAACTATTTTATTAAAAGTCACGTGGCAGCATTGATGCGTGTCTGTGTGTGCGCAGGACAACCTCTCGTATGCGTGTGTGTGATATGATTAAACTGACTTGGAACTACCTTTGCATTAAACGGTTTTCTTCCAGCCAATCAGAATGGAGTATTCAGTATATATTTATGTATATTTTTTAAAATAAGGTATATTTTAAGAAAATATTTTACTGTCACAGATCACAGTGCAATCTATTTAAGTAAGACTTTTTAGGTTGCATGTGTTAACATTAGTTAACTACATTAGCTAACAAACTAACAGTGAAAAATGATTCCAAAACATTTATTAATCCTTGTTAATGTTAATTTCAACATTTGCTAATTCAAATTAAAAGTTGTATCAGTTAATGTGTTTCAATAGACCTGAGCTAACATGAATATTTAAAAGATCAATAAATACTGTGAGAAACGAATTGCTCATTATTAGTCAGTTTTCGTTAATGCATTAACCAACGTTAACTAATGGGACCTCATTGTAAAGTGTTACGGCTACGACAGATGCACTATACCCTGACACTGCACTGAAAATATCTCACTCTAGCTCTGTATGGAAATCTAGTGAGCAGGCTGTTGTCTACATAAGCTGCTGCCTTCGATGAAACCTCTCAAGTTACTGATTTGGAACATTCTAGGCAGCTTTTTTTTTTGTACTGAGTGAAATATGAGATCGTCACAATGCATTCTGGGACAGGCAGCACTAACTTGCCTATCTTTAGGAACAGCCTTCGCGTCGGGAGCACACAGAGTATGATGCCTCTATAGGCAGCTCACTAGGTTTGGAGCACAGCATTTAATAGCAGTCCAGCTGGGAGTCTGTGGCATCTGGCATTTTGCTTTAGCATGGACTGAGTTATGAAGGGAGTTTGAGCGATGCCAGCATTTTAAAAAATACATCTTTGTCTATTGTGTCTTACTAAGATCACTTTCCACTGATAAGGGGGTCCCTGGGGCACCTCCACTTACCCACAAACTGCCTCCAAGGCTCTTAAGGTTAACGCTCACAGTTTGACTATCAGATCAATAGTTGTAAATGACTTCATCACACCAAAGAGGAAACTTTCCAGCTAGAATTGGTCCCTCAGTTACCCCTGACAGAGAACTGCTTGAGGAACATCGTGTTATTTTGGCTCCCTGATCTTTATCATAGACGAGATGCTTCAAAAGGAACACAGATATACTTTAACTGTATTTTACACTATGCATGCTAACAGAATAAGATAGGAATGTCTGTACAAAGAAGGTGTGTTGGGATATTTTAAGAGACATGTCTTTGTTTTTTTGTAAATTTTGCTGAAATAGGATATAATAGTCAGATTTCTTTAACTGAACAGTTTATTGAATCTTTAAATTAAAAGAAAATGCCGTATTTGAGTTGCACTTTATTGTAAGGTGTCTGTGTTACAGTGCCATTATACATTCAAGTAATGAGTAATAATAATGAACTATACTTACTATAGGGTTAGGATGAGTGTTTGGTTTAGGGTTAGTTGGATTTAATTATCACACGTTATAGTAATTACTATAGTAAGTACATGTAACGTGTAACAAGGACACAGAACAGAATAAAGTGTTACCCATATTTGTGTTTCGATGAGAAAATCATCATATTATATCATATTTTATACATCAGGCTTTTATGGCTCATATTGTTTGATAAAGGACAATATGTAGCTCAAACTGAGCAAAAATATGCTGATATTTATATGACCAAAAGATTAAATTCTGATAGCTTATAATGTAAATCAATTAGATCTTTATAACAGACAAATTACATAATATAAATATCAATTGTCACTCTACTTCTCCCAATAATGTATTAGTACAATGATATTAAATTGCTTAGTTTTATGATCAAAGCTCTGTAGTTTCAAAACATATAATGCAGTGCAACCCAATGATGATTAGAGATGAACAAATACGTTCCTAAAAAGCCTGATGGATCATATTTGACACTCACATTTTAGTTCGATTTTTCTGTTTGTTAGATGTACTGTATATGGATAATCAAGTAAACCTACGTTGCTTCAGTCCAATAAGTGTTCATCTTGAAATATTACTTGCTAAAAATGAGTAAAGATTCCACAGCAAAAAGACACATAAACCTGATGGCGGACATTTTAGAATGACACTCAAAAGGCATAAAAATGATCAATTATCAATCAGACAACAGAAAGTTTGCTGTAAATCGTGGACAACAGGTCTTTCAGCAAAGTTTTGAGTTTTAGTTGTGTTGGTAATTTAGAGGCCTTAGAAATTTGCTTATTCAATTATTTGATAGCTTTGTTATTAGCATCAACTGTTCTGTATATAGTATAAAATCTATAATTCAGAGTTAGCATGCAAAATACGAAACCGCTTTAAACGTACCACCTTTCATTAGGACGAGATTATGCACATTATTCAGCATAAGCCTTGAACGTGTCTTAGGCAGTTTACGGAACAATGAGAGGAGCATGTTCACAGTGGGAAACACAAGACATTTGCCTTCACTCTTTTTGTCCTCCCATAGAAGCGCTATTGTCAGATCTCCCGCCAAAAACCTTCCCAAACAAACCTGCCTGCTGCCCGAGTGCCAGTTCCTAATGAGTGCTGGCAGACCACTGGTTAATAGGGGAGCATTAAGCTAGAGATGTATTCATGCGCGTGGCGTTACACTCCAACCCAGGGTGACAAGTCTTCATCCTCGCAGCCCGAGGCCAGGATTAGGCCTGGGTCCAGGGAGAGAGAGGCTAGCCGCACAAAGCCGATGGTAATGCAAAATCTTTTTCATATTAACCTCACCTCCTTTCCCTCGGCCTGACAGTGGACAGGCCTGCTCTCTTTGGGTGCTCAAATTATCCTCAATTACTGCGGAAAGGCCAGGCGAGGGGACGTCACCTAACCTTCACCATCTGTTAGGTTCAAAGCCCCGGCAGCCAGCCGGTCCGCCTGTCTCCTGCCTCCTCCTGACCTTTCAGGACCCTCCCTCCTCTCTCCAACACCCCCCTTTCTCCGGACACAGCTGGGAGGTCCGTGTGCACACATCACATCACGCCAGAAAAGGTTGCCGAGATTGACTGTTTTCACACTTTTGCATATAAGAGCGGGACATTCGGCACCAAAACAAGTCTGCAGTGAAAAATGTAAATATTGCTTCATTGTTTTTGTGTGTGTGTGTGTGTGTGTGTGTGTGTGTGTGTGTGTGTGTGTGTGTGTGTGTGTGTGTGTGTGTGTGTGTGTGTGTGTGCGTGTGCGTGTGCGTGTGTGTATAGGAAAGAATTGAGCTTTTTTTTAAATTTGAATTACTTGCAACATTTAAATAAGGTTGTATGTTAGTCATCGTGAATGAATAAAGAATAATCGGTAACACTTTCTTTTAGTGTCCTTGTTAATTCCCACAGTAATAACAGTAAATCATGCATAATTACATGCAACTAACCCTCAACCTAATCCTACCCTAACCCTATAGTAAGTACATGTTGTCAATTAATATTACTCAGTACTGCAATGTATAATTACACTGTAACAATAACACCTTAAAATAAAGTGTAACTGAAAAATCATTAACATAATTAATTTATACTGGTTAATGTTAATTTAGGTTACACTTTATTTTAAGGCGTCCTTGTTACTGTGTAATTATACATTAAGTACTGAGTAATATTAATTGACAACATGTACTTACTATAGGGTTAGGGGTTGCACTTTATTTTACAGTACGTGTAAAATATAAGGTAACTACGTGGGTTTAGGTGTAGGTTGAAGGTTTATTAACCATTTATTATAACTACTGTATAGTATGCACATGAGGAGCAGGATTAGGTTTGGTTTAGGGTTAGTTGCATGTAATTATGCATAATTTACTGTTATTACTATAGCAAGTACATGCACATGGTACGTGTACAAAAAGGCACAGTAAAATGAAGTGTTACCTAATTTACAGTTCTGTATTTATAGAAATTAACACTAACCAAAATTAACAAGTGTTGTAGAAGTACTGTTTATTGTTTTGTATTTAATTTAAAATGGTTATGTTTATTTTAAGTTGTACATGTTACAGTGTAATTATACATTTAAGTACTGAGTAATAATAATTAACTTGTACTTACTATAGGGTTAGTGTGTGGTTTAGGGTTAGTTGCATGTAATTAAACACGATGTATAGTAAATGACTATAGTACCTACATGTAACGTGTAACAAAGACACTGTAAAATAAAGTGTTACCTTTAAAACCTAATCAATTTAAGCTCAGGGTCTTTATCTAAAAAAAATTATATATGTAATACATAAATAATTATGTATGTCAAATCCATATTTCATCTGCATGTGTATCTCTAAATGTAAAATAAAACATTTTCAGGTGATGAAGATGCTTATGAGTGATTCAGTCGACTGTTAAATTTAGGAACGTCGTGCATAGTTTTAACAGAACAAATATTCTCAATGATCGTGACTGGAAGGTAGGCTACACAAACTCATTTCTTCTCGATCCTGTTCCCTGAAAGCACATCTTTATTTTCTACAACCTGATCCGACGCTCCAGCTTTCTCCAAGCAGCACCTGGCTATAATTAAACATTCATCTGGGTTTGGCATTGTTCTTGTAAAATATTGAGCAGTTCTTATGCCTCCTATAGCACATGCTGCGCTGAATAATTGAAGGCATATTTTCTGTTTGTTTTTAACCTATGTGTTTTACCAAGTCCGGTAAGTCCACTTTGATTTTTTTTTTGTTTTTTTGTTTTTTGTTCCCCCACAGCTCTTCATCAGTAAAGCTGGACACTCCAGAGGCCTCCTTTCACAGGTCATCTGGCTAGACCTGACGGCTCAGAAATAACTTTTAATAAGTCTGATAAATAATAGATGGAGTATCCGCTAAAGCCAAGCTGAGAGGTACAGGGTGCAGGACAGTGAGACGAACCACAGACACGCGCACACACTCCTCCTGACTCTCCAGACAGAGCTCTCTCAGGGGTCAGGGGTCGTGGACTTGACCTTGGAGCCCGTAGGAAAATGTTCACTCAGTCTTTTATCATTTCGGATTATTCAACGGGAGGCCCGCGCTTCTCTCAGCATTACCCTTCATTACCCCCACCTCCAGACCATGGCCATCAGCAGCTCAAAAATCCCAAAATCAATATTTTATACTGGCATAATTGTCCATTTAAATTGATTTATTTGAAATCCGATTGACACCTTCCTCTGACACGAATGTCTCAATTTCTATGATATTCAGCTGTTTGATGAATAATAATGGATTGTTCTTTTTTCATACTCATTGGAATTCATTTGTTTTCTTTATATCTCTAAAAATAGCATAAAACAATAAAGTTATAAGCTTAAAAAACGAATTCTCTCTCCTTGGAAGGATTTCTTTTTATTATTATTCATTATTTTTGAATAATGAATACATTTTGACTAACAAAATGTGCCTTTTTTAAATCTTGGTAACACTTTACAATAAGGTTTAACATTAGTTAACTACATTACTTAACACAATAGTGAACAATACTTCTACAGCATCTATTCATCTTTGTTAATGTAAAATTCAACAAATACATTATTTAAAAAAAATTAGTTGTAACAATAGTTAATGCACTTTGAACTCACATGAACAGAAATTGAAACAGCTGTATTTTTATTAACTAACAAAGATTAACAAATACAGTAACAAATGTAGGTAACACTTTATCTTACAGTGTCCTTGTTACATATGTTACATGTACTCACCATAGCAATAACAATAAATTATGCATAATTACATGCAACTAACCCTCAACCAAATCCTAATCCTATAGTAAGTACATAGTTAATTAATATTATTCAGAAGTTAAATATATAATTACACTGTAACAATGACACCTTAAAATAAAGTGTAACCCAAATGGATTGCTCATTGTTAGTTAATACATTACCTAATGTTAACAAATGAAACCTTATTGTAAAGTGTAACCAAATTCTTAAATACCATAATGATCCTGACATTCAGACATGGTCTAAAGGGACCTTCTTGTTTTCTTGTCAAATGTTGGTTACATTTGTTTTTTAAAACGAATCATATTGTTTTAGAACTAAAATGTCAAATGAGAGATTAGATATTTTCTGGGGGACAATAATTACAATAATAAAGCTTTATGCAGAATTAAAGCAAACAAAACATTTGAATGTGCCTTTCTTTAATACAACCTTACACCACCTAGGCATTTTTCACCCCAACTTAGACGCCACAAAATGACATAAAACAAAATCAGACATTTAAATCATGTTTATCAGGTGAATTCATGACGTAAATACGTTTAAAATGCATTTTAATGTATGTTCAATAACAAAACAGAGCGCCACGTCATCAACACGCACGCCCACACACACACACACACACACACACACACACACACGCGTGCATGCGCTATATTGGTTTTATATATTTCAACAACACTTCTTGTCTATTATTGTGTCGTTTTTGAATCACGTACGTCGGCCTGTCAAGACAATACAATGCGTTTTTAGGTCAAATATTGCAGATCGCAGATGAGTGCCGCGGGAGAGGCGTGGGGGGTCACAGATATATGCCACGCATCGCTAATCATGACCAGCAGATCTGAGAGAGAGAGAGAGAGAGAGAGAGAGAGAGAGAGAGAGAGAGAGAGAGAGAGAGAGAGAGAGAGAGAGAGGTGCGGCGCTGCACATGCACGGAACATGCACGGACATTCATGCTGCTGTTTGCTTGTTTGGTTTTTAAAATAGGCCTATGATATGGCATATTTTTACAATAATACAGGGAAAACAATTTTTAGTGTAAAATCAACATTTTGTAAATTATTAAAGAAACCTTTAGAACTTAAGAAAACAGTAGCCTAAAACATGTTATACTACAGGGCTGTTGAATGCTTGATTCTGATTGGTTGAGAACGTTCTAAGGTGTTATCATTTTTTATTATTATTTAAACGTAAAGGAAGAATTAACAGGGACGTTTCGTGTGTGTGCGTGCGTGCGTGCGTGTGTGTGTGTGTGTGTGTGTGTGTGTGTGTGTGTGTGTGTGTGTGCTGTCCCCGATCGTAGATGGGCTCTTCTCCCCTCTTCTGGGCACTGTGCCATCAACAGAATTAACCAAATCAGCTCAGCACACGTCAGGTTAATACAGCAGTGACTAACACTAATAGCAGGGCTGCTTGTTTCTGTCTCATTTGAATGTGAATAGTGTTTACCACTGAGAGCAGCTTGTAAGGGCCGGCTGCTTTGAATACACAACAACCTGCCACATAAAGGCTTTCAATTAGCCTGTAATAATTAGCCATATTCGCTCCAAATCAATTAGGGGGCAATTAGCCTTCATCGTTGCTTAATTGTCCGGATTAATTACCCACTGGCAGCCTGTTCAGGAATGTGAAGAGAGGCGTGCAACAGAAAACCACTAGTTTGCATATTATTCATGAAGAGTGGAAATGTAATTAAATAATAATGGCAATAGCAAGAAAAGGAGGTTGTTTTTTTGCTGGTTTGTTTTTGTTATAAGCTACAAAATATTTTAAGTCGTTTTTATTTATTTAGTATAATATATAAGCATGCTATCTGCTTAATCAGCTTATTATCATTTTTCCCCTCTGGCACAATCACGCTATTTTCCGACCATATAGTATGAAAATATATTTTACATTAATGAGTAGATACAATAATGTATCATAAACTTAAGCGTTGCAATCATGCAGAGTTATTTTTTTTAAAGTAACTATAAATCGGCATCAAAAACCTATATTCTGAAAGGTGAAAATACTCCTCTAAAAATCAGTTTACATTTGTCAAGCAAAATACCTTGGAAATGCGTATAAAAAAATGTGTCATGTGATCTAAGCGTGGCTATGTAATACCACAAGGACACGCAGGACAAACTAAAATAAATAAATAAATAAATATGTTTCGATTTATATACAGCAGGTAATAGTATTACTGTGGGTTATCTAGTGAAGGTGACAATAAATCTGCTACTGTGGACGACTGACATTGGGTGAAACTCATATTGTGTGGAGCAACTGCACTGCATTTCTCTCTCTCTCTCTCTCTCTTTTTTTGTTTGGCTTTATATGTACCAAGAACGTATTGTATGGTTTTCAAATGCTCGCTTGTGTGCATGCATGCACAGGAAAATATAAAGCAAACATACTAATAATGTGTGAAGCAATTGCAAAGCAGACTGTCCTGTAATAACCAACATGCTTTGGCATTTATTTATGTGCAAATGTGTCGTGTGAAGAGCGCGCAAGTGTGATTATTGTGGAGAAAATAGGTCAGACTGGACCTCGCCAGTGTCCATTTGTCACAATGCATTGAGTGAGGTGAATGATTCAGAGGCATATGGCTTTCATCTCAGCACACTGAACAGCTGATTTCTTCAGAAAGCTTCTGTTAAGTTCAAGGTCCCGGGGGTTGATGATCAGGCCCGGCAACACGGTCACGCGCTTTACGCACGAGCATGCACTCAAAGTTGCCAAAAGAGGAAAGCGCCTAAATATTTAGTATTTGTTTGTTTCCCAATAAAGAACATATTTTATTCAAATAGGATGTATAATATTCTAACATTAAATTGATTGCCTTTTATTTTCTCATATCTGCAGATTTAATAATTCCAAACAATAATAAAACAGATTAGAAGGAGAGTTCATATGCATTTACAATTTTTGCCAATTAACTAGCCCTCTCCTGACCAATTTAAAAATTATTCGGGATATTAAATAAGCATGATTGACAAAGTAAGCACAGATTTACAATTGTGATCTAATTTAAAATATTCAGAGAGACGAAAAACAAATGACGTCTATTTTAGCAGTAATACAACAGCATGCACAAAAAAATATTGCATAATAAAGCAGGAATTGTCGTCGATGAAAAAAAGTAAAATTATTAAAAATAAATCGACAAAATTCTCATTTTATTTTATGATAAATGCTAAACAAATCGAAAGCTTATCGAAATGATCATTCATCCTTAATTGTCAATCAACATAAAGCTATATACATACATGTATATATAGGCTATGCTAAAATATTAAAACATCATATTACTTCATTTAATCTGCACAGTTACATCTGCTTTTTTTTTTATTCCAGTCATAGCAATCCAATATTACAGAGAAGACACGACTCTAGTCGACAGTGTCCCGCCTAATACAAAATTAATACAATTAAAATAATGCATACCTAAAATTATCTATTAAAAATTCTCACACCTTGATCGTCTAAATACAAAAATAATAATTAAATAAGTGGACCCCATATTATTGCAATGAAATATCATTAATGCATATAATTTTTACAAGAACGTACGACTGTATTTACAAGTGATACCGAGAGGAATTACTTAAACGAAGTATCAATTATAATTATGTAAAATAGCCTACTCATAATAACGAATTATAGCTTGTAATGCAAATCATGCAAATGGTTTCAACACCTGGACATAGGAACATGACGAAAACTTGAGGAACTTAATCACAAAGTCGCAGTAAAACTATATGCAAAAATACAGACGATTTCGTCGCAGATTTGGGGAGCGATGCTCGTGAACCTGAACCTGTCCATCTCCACGTGACTCTGGAGTCAAGGTGATCCATGTACGCTCAGAAGAGATGGCCAATTCCCAGTGGTGTTCATCTCTGTGAAATTATATACCGCTTTTCCGTAAGAGATCTAAATTTATTCATTGGCTATTTTATTTGATGTCCTTCACCTGCATGGCCAGCATCTCAGTTGCTGATGAACTGATTCTTAAAATAAACAGTCCCGATTTAAAGCCACCTTTAATCAACCGATTCAAATTATAACATATATTTATAATACAGCGCCATCAATTAGACCACGATATCCACCTATTTTACAACAAAAAAATCTCTCAAATGGCTTCTTTTTTTTCTTTCTTTTTGTTTTGTTTTGTTGGGATGACAAAATGCTTTTATTACAAGTCTCATTGCACAGAAATGAATGTTTAATCTGTAAACAAGTAAATCAATTTGAATAATGAACTATGGAAAGAATGAATAGGAAAATACTTTTTATATTGTGTATGTCTGTATATATATGTGTGTGTGTGTGTGTGTGTGTGTGTGTGTGTGTGTGTGTGTGTGTGTGTGTGTGTGTGTGTGTGTGTGTGTGTGTGTGTGTGTGTGTGTGTGTGTGTGTCTGTGTGTGTGTGTGTGTGTGTGTGTGTGTGTGTGTGTGTGTGTGTGTGTGTGTGTGTGTGTGTGTGTGTGTGTGTGTTTTTGTGATTTGTGAGGACACAAATGTGTATAATGACATGGGTATTACACTGGTATTACAACTTGAACGTGATTTATGTGGACATTTCATGAGTCCTCATATTTCAAATGGCTTTAAAAACATACTACCGGTAAGCAGTGTTTTATTAAAAATGTAAAAATGCAGAATGTCTCCTGTGATGGGTAGGTTTAGGGATAGGGGCAGTGTAAGGTGATAGAATATACAGTTTGTCCAGTATAAAAACCATTACGCCTATGGAATGTCCTCACAAATCACAAAAACAAACATGTGTGTGTGTGTGTGTGTGTGTGCGTGTGTGTGTGTATGTGTGTGTGTGTGTGTGTGTGTGTGTGTGTGTGTGTGTGTGTGTGTGTGTGTGTGTGTGTGTGTGTGTGTGTAAGTCCTGTAAAACACAGCATATTTAAAGCAAAATTAATAAGAGAACAGGATACATAAGTGCACCTGTTGTTATATTCAGACAACGGATGAATATTACTGTAGGCCATTTACTGTGTAAACTGACATTTGGGAAAACAGGGACAGGTTACAAGATTCAAAAATAAACAAATATGGCAAAAATAAACAAATAAGCACTGTTAAAACAGGGATAAAGAGAGAACATGCACATGGAAAAATTGCACGATAAAAAAAAAAAAAGACTATGGCAACAGAGGGATAAAACTGTAGTGGATGATACAGTAAGAAATACAGGGTCAGACAGAAGGACAGACAGAGGTGGTCCCAGGTGCCCGTGCTCTTTACCGAATCCTGGTAATGACATCATTAGGCCACTTTGCATGACCAGAGAGAGATCTTCTTTCCGCAGAGAGTCTCTTCGTGGAAGGCAGGTCAGCGACACGAGCCTCTGCCTGACATATAATTGCTGATATTGATTATAGGTTATCATATGCTGCAGACTATTTGTAAGATAATGCCAGAGGGGTTAATTTGTTAGCCATTAACCTCTTGGGCCTGGGTCTGTGTACATACGAATTAAGTTTAAAACGAGTCCTGACTGGTTTCCCCAGCCCTTGGCCCTAAATGGAACTGTAATAGGGTTAAACCGGAATTACAATGCAACACCATGGAACAGCACTGCGCTCACACAGCCACTGGTCAGGCCACTGGTATTTGAAAAAGGGCACTGGCCACAGGTTTTAAGAGAGCAGAGCCTTCGCACCAGCAATTAGTCCGCGATCTACATCCATTTTACTACCAAAATATCTCTCAAAGGGCTCTTCTGGAAAGCCTTTTGGTTCCAGAACACAATTGACATTTACAGGGAATGTAAAGTGTCCACCTCAAAAAAAAGAAAGAAAAAAAAGTGAATGTTATTTCTCTAAAACAAGCAGGCATTGCTGCTACTCGTCGTTTGTCCCCCCAAAAAAGGTGTAAAACAAACATATATATATATATATATATATATATAGTTTCCAGGAGAAAAAAAATAAGCAGCAAAAACAGTTTTCAACATAATAATAAGAACCATTATATATATATATATATATATATATATATATATATATATATATATATATATACACACATACACACACAACAATTTGAGCAGCATATCAGCATATTAAATGATTTCTGAAGGATCATGTGACACTGAAGACTGGAGTAATGATGCTGAAAATTCAGCTTTGATCACAGGAATAAATTACATCTTTAAATGTATCAAAATAGAAAACAAATTGCAATAATGTTTCGCCACATTACTGTTTTTACTGTATTTGTATATGTGTATTTACTGTATTGTATATATCAAATATATGCAGCCTTGGTGAGCAAAGGGCACTTTATTATTCCAAACTTTTGACCGGAAGAGAGAGGGAGTGTGTGTGTGTGTTTGTTTGTTTGTTTGTTTGTTTGTTTGTGTTTGTGTGTGTGTGTGTGTGTGTGTGTGTGTGTGTGTGTGTGTGTGTGTGTGTGTGTGTGTGTGTGTGTGTGTGTGTGTGTGTGTGTGTGTGTGTGTGTGTGTGTGTGTGTGTGTGTGTGTATACAGGTCTACTGGAAGAGTACATTTTCAAAAAATAATATTGTTAAATTGGTTTTCAAGAAATCAAAATTTATATTTTACTGAAAGTTATATTGCGTGAGCAGAAACAAAAAAAACTTTAAACCTGATAAATTCCCATTTCAATCAAAAAGCATGTTACTAGAGTTTCAAAACCCCAGCAGACACAAAGTTGACAACCATGTCAGCAGCTTCAGATCTGAACAGGGCAAAATCACCATCGAATGATTAATCACAACAAACGTAAATCAACCACACACATACAGAAACAGTAAAACACACCCACCAGCCGAACATCAGTATAACGAAAGTTTAAAAGTCTCCTCTAAAGCACACAGTACAGCGACTGCATATCAAAACATCACACAGCAAAGCCAAAGGAGATGTACCAAAAGTTGAAGGACTGTGTGGGAGTGTGCGTATGAGTTTGTAGTGTCCGTGTGTGTGCGTGTGTGTGTGTGCTGACGTGTAGGTGTGTGTTTAAGAGCGAGGGAGTGTGAGATTAGTCAGAGCAGCACAGGTAAACCTCAGGGTCTGACAGCACAGCTTTAGTAAAACAGCAGAGGCCGTACCTGTGCTCCTCTGCTCCGGTGGCATCAAGCTCTCCTGGATCCAGCAGTTATCCGACAGCAGGACGTGTGGTCCTGGTTCTCTCCTGGCCCAGCTAAGATGCACAGGGAACAGGACGAGAGCAAGCCAGAGAGATGGAGATAGAGGGAGGGGGGAGTCAGGGGTTTGCTACAGTGACACCATGATGGATCCATGTGAGATTGGTCATAGACTCTCTCTCTCTCTCACTCTCTCGTGTTCTCTCTCTCTGTCTCTCTCTACAAAACACACACACACACACACACACACACACACACACACACACACACACACACACACACACACACACACACACACACACACACACACACACACACACACACACACACACACACACACACACACACACACACACACACACACACACACACACACACACACACACACTCCAAGGCTGTGCAAAGACCATCAAGGTGCTATGTATAGTTCACCCTTTAGAAAAAGTAGTACACTTTCACATACTTTAAAAAAAGACGACTTATTTCGGAAATAATATTTTTTTATATACTTTAAGGGCAAACTGAATGTAATGGCATATAATTGCATGTTATTTACTGTTAAATGAAAACGTACAGTATTATAGTTTAAATTTTTATTAAATGCAATTAGTTAAACATAGTGCTTTTCTGACCCGCTTGTAGTACATCTTTATATGTAATTTCATAATTACTTTTATTGTCTTTGAAATATGGTTAAAGTATACTGCCGAATGTAATGTCAAGCATTTATGGTAAACTAAAATAAACTTTGAATGTCACACTTGTATGTCATGTGATTAAATATATTTGTATTTACACCTTTGTAATGATGAACTTGCATTTTGGTACATTTAACATCTATGAACTTTAATATCAAATGAGACACAACAGTTTACATTATAATCAAGTACATGTTCTTTAGTGAAATTAGTGTACTTAAAATACCATTAAAACATAGTGATTTAAAATAATACCTTCACTTTGACTATTACAAATGGCACTTTTTAAAAGTGTGCTTAAGTGTGTTAAGAAACATGAAAGTGTACTCTCTTTACATATTTATTTCATTTATATTATGTTTTCTGAAAGTAAAGTTTTTAAAAATATATATACTTTTAAGATTTGAAGTGCAAGTGCACATTCAATACAGTTAAGTGTGCAAGGGCAGACATGGACACTGACCAGCAATCAGAAAAATGTAACCAGAATATGTATATCTGTAATGAGAATATGCATGAAAATAGGTCAGTGTATGTGATAAGCGCAAAACCATGTGGTTCATTTGGAAATCAAAAATATAAATTGGTAGACTCTTTCATCTCTATGGTTTTCGCAGGCCTGTGATATTCCAAACTATATTTATGGGACTGTGAAAATGATTGGGGAGCCCAGCAGAATGCCATTAGCATTCATTCACAGTCTCCCCATAGCATCTGCTGCGTATTTTAATGCCGGCTGGACGCAGAGGGGCAGCTGGAATCGGACTGGCAAATAAAAAAAGGGTCAAAAGTCTTACACAGAGCAGAGTCAGTCCAGCCACCCAAACAAAAGACAATAAAGAAGAGGCTGGGATGCAACCGGCCGCCGGTAGCCCGATCAGATACACGAAATACATCAAAACTAGACGCTTACACCGCTAAAGGCTAGTAAACCTGGTTAGAGAGTTAGCAAAGGCAGAATCGAGGAAACAACCAGCAAAGTTTGTTGTTTGATATTAAATAAAACGATTTGAGTTGACAGCTGCATATGAAAGGTACTTTTGGAAAGCGCTTGGAGTGAATTGTGAATCACATTTTTTAAAAGGCAACTGCTTCCCTTGATATAAGTGTCACTCATTTCTCCGGAGCATTCGCATTATGCACACCATACGAAATACCGTACGCAAAATAAACACCAAACATTTGGGTTTTTTCTGCTGCCACGTTGATGTGAAAATTGATTTGCATTGCATGAAACATGCATAAAGGGATCGGCCATCCAGCTCGGCCCTGCTTGGAGAAATCAAATTTTTATATAAATCATGCCCTTCATCCCTCCCCTCTTCTGACTGGGGACAGACTAGGCCAAGTTGAGTTGGCCCGAGTCTGTTGACCCCTGAATGCAAATGTCCCCATATGGCCCCAGACAAGCCAGACCCCGTGGCTGAACTTGACTCCCAGCAGTGCAGATTGAAGGGAGGAGGTCCCCCTCACCTTTGTTGAACCGTAATCTCTAAACAAACACCCCGAAAGCTCGTCCAGCGGAACGGCTGACCTGATGAAATCGTCTCTGGACTACAGAAGTTCTCGGAGTGGAATGAAGTCTCTGAAATCATGACCCTGTCCCAAATGTGCCATCAGCCCAAGCGGTCTTTCTTTAAATACACAGTTAGGGCATGATGCCACTAGATTGTTACTAGATAGGGGCTTTGCAATAGGGATCTTTTTAAAGAAGACTCTCAGAAGATTATAGCAGAAGCGCTTTAGAAAAATTAAAGTGTAAGACAAGTGCAAGTTGACTTTAAAAGCGAATCTAAACATTTCAATTTTATAAAAAATATGCATTTTTCCAAAATAATTTGGGCTGAATTGTTAGAAAATCAAAGCCATATATTTGTTTAAAATTTGAGGTTGGTGGGATTTAAAGTACCATTTCAATGGTAATGCAATGTTCAATTTAAAAATGGTTTTATACGGGATGAATTTGGGTGTTTAAGCTTTCTCGTTAATTCTAATTTCCTTAATTCCTTAATTCCTTAATTTCCTTAAGAGAACTAAAGGAATTAAGGAAAAAAGGAATTAAAAAAGCTACCAGGACAGACAATTAACAGACTATAAAGGGATAGTTCCCCCAAAAATCATTGAATTCAAAATAGTAAAAGCATACTTTGTTTGAGTTGTACGGATAGGGTTAGGATACCATATATCGAATCAGCAATAAAATGATTTCTTTTTAAATATTTGTTTGGTAAAACCTTATTTTAAGGTGATGTACTAACAGGTAAATCCTGCATAATTACAAGTAACTAACCCTAAACCAAACCCCGATTGTAACCTTAACCATATAGTGAGTAAATGTAGTTAATTAAAATTACACAGTACTTATCTGTGTAATTACACTGTAACAACGTCACCTTAAAATAAAGCGTAACCCATTTTTTTAAATATCCAATCATTACAAAAATGACAAGCTAATGTGTATGCATCTCCTATAGTAAACAAACAAACAAACAAACAAACAAACAAACAAAACAGTCGATGCTTCTATGAAAAGCCAGTTGACTTTTTTGACTTCCATTTCAATGGCCGCTACATTGAGCATCGCCATTTCCTCCGCATGTTCATTTTTTATAAGAGTAGTCCTTCTCCTCCCACTTATAATGTCTCCGTCCACATCAAGTGCAAGTTCACTGGATTCCTTATGCACAGTGTCAAAGCTCTTGAGTCCTGGACTGAGTGTCTTCCTGCATAAAATCCCTGATCATATTATGTCCTGCCCTGAGCCCTCATATTCAGCCCTTTTCTCTTTAATCGTCCCTTCTTCAACCTATCTCAGCTTCTCCTCCTCTATCTTTATCTCACCCTCAAAAATGCTTCTGAGTGCAACAGCAGGTAAAATATTCCAATTAAATACAAAAAAGGAAAGGCTGCCGTTCTACTTGACTTTGACATTTAGCGCTCAGTGTGGGGGTTCCCCTGCTCGGAGAGATGGGTCAGATTGAGAAGGCAGAGGGTTCGCATCGATCTCTGTGAGAATGTGAGTGATACCTCCTGCCAATTACAGTAATCACATATGCCTGTTTCAGCGGTGAGCAAATGTTATCCGCGAGAAGCAACAGGAAGCTCCATGATAACATGCCAACCACTGTTACACTAACACACACAAAGCTTAGCTGGAGCACACGCTGAGTATACCATAAACTCTCTGCTACTTTAAATACAGACTGTCGGTCCTTCAAGGGAAGAACGTTTCACAGAGTACTTTTTAGTGAAAAGTTCTAGTGAAAACGTTTCTAAAGAACCACTTTTCAATATAAAGAACCTTGTGTGCATTTGAAAGGTTCCATTGATGTTAACTCTTAAACTCATACCTCGGGTCTTTATTAAAGGAACACGCCGACTTTTTTGGACTTTAGCTTACTCACCGTATCCCCCAGAGTTAGATAAGTCCACACATACCTTTTTCATCTCCTTGCGTGCTGTAACTCTGTTTGACTCACCTACCGCTAGCCTAGCTTAGCACAAAGACTGGATGTAAATGGCTACAGCTAGCATACTAATACCAATAAATGACAAAATAACGCAAACATTTTCCTATTTACATGTTGTGATTTGTATAGTCACAGAGTGTACAAATAACAAGGTCATATGAGACACAGCCATCCTTTAACCGTATAAATATTGGGAACTATTCTCAGAAGGCGAAGCACTGCTACTTGGGCGGAGTGATAACCGCAGCACCTGAGACGCGCCGTTGTGAGGAGCAGAGATTTCGCTCAGAGTTGGAGTAATAGAGTCAGCAATTACTAGATAGTAAAAGCATAGTTTACAATCATGGGTGTTCGCTGTATTGTAAAGAGCTACGACAATAAACAGGAGAGACCAGGTAATACCATGATGTTTCATAGAATTCCAACCAAAAACGGATCAATGGCTAACTTATTTGCTCTGGATATTGATCCAAACACACCTGAAGAGATCATCAAGGACCATCGTGTTTGTTCAGTACATTTCACTGAGGACGACTATTTTGAAAAAATGGAATTTTCCACACGGACCATGAAACGTGTGCTGAAGGATTCGGCCATCCAATCGATAGCACAGACAGGACAAAGTGGATCACCTGCGGCTGCGGTAAGTGTTCCGTTATGTTTTTAGATGACTATATTGTCTGTCAGCTACCAAAGTTTGTAACGTTAATTCCTCGTTTGTGTATTCTGGCTCAAAACGATATGGTTCTGGATCTTGGTTTGATACCAAGTAAAAATCATCTGACAATCCCTCAAAGTCAGGATCACCATTCACTTCCGCTACTAGCTAGTTAGTCACGTTGGTTTTGTTGACGGAAGAAACAACGGCGCGTCTCAGGTGCTGCGGTTATCACTCCGCCCAAGTAGCAGTGCTTCGCCTTCTGAGAATATAGTTCCCAGTATTTATACTGTTAAAAGATGGTGTCTCATATGACCTGGTGATTTGTACACTCTGTGACTATACAAATCACAACATGTAAATAGGAAAATGTTTGCGTTATTTTTGTCACTTATTGGGATTAATATGATAGCTGTAGCCATTTACATCCAGTCTTTGTGCTAAGCTAGGCTAGTGGTGGGTGCGTCAAACAGAGTTACAGCACGCACGGATATGAAAAAGGTATGAATGGACTCTGGGGGATACGGTGAATAAGCTAAAGTCCCAAAAAGTCGGCGTGTTCCTTTAACCCGGGACATCATTCACTGCCCTCCCCCTCATTCATTTTTACAGTTAATGTAGACATCAACCATCTTAGAATTCCTCAATCTATTCATTATATACAATATAACAAGGAAAAAAAATGCTAAAGGTATGCCTGTTTTCTAATAAATTTTTTTGCTAAAAGTGTATAGGGTCACTAATGAGGTATGTAATAGTGTACGTTTTTTTTTTCTGCACAACAATTGGATCTCTATGGAAGCTTGTTTCTGCCAAAGAATAAAACATTTTAAAAGATAATTGTGACTTTATTTCTCAGAATTGCGATATATAAAGTCAGAATTGTGTGATATAAAGTCACAATTGCGAGTTATAGAGTCCAATTCTAAGGAAAAAAAAATACTTTTTTATATCTTATATAAAATCTTATTTCAAGTTTATCTCACAATTGTGACATTATATTTCCCAATTGTGTGCTATAAAGTCAGAATTGCGAGATATAAACATGCAATTCTGAGAAAAAAATTGTCAGAATTGCGAGTTTATTTATCGTAATTGCGAGTTTATATCTCACAATTCTGACTTGATTACACGCAATTGCGACTTTATTGCATGCAATTCTGGGATAAAAAGATGTAAACTCGCATTTGTGAGAAAAAAGTGTCATAATTTTGAGATAAAAATGATAGTTTTGAGATCATGAATATGAAGAAATGAGCTCTGACGGGGACAGTGATAATGGTAAAAAAAAAACCATCAGCTCAAATTGAACCCTTACAAGTTCAATAAGGTAAAGAAATGTGCTTTAATTTATTCTTTTGTAAATGTTATTAAAATATCAGGAGTGTTTTATACTATTGCAGCAGTTAGAGATCCATTCGAGTTATAAATCCGGGTCACTAAACATTAGTGCATTTAATGGTTAAAAGTTCTTCATGGAACCATTCAGTAGATGCCAATAAAGAACCTTTATATTTAAGATATAAACACACAATTGGCGTCTGATCCGTCGCGGCCCCTTGTTCCCCTGGGCGTCCCTATCCAAACTAACCTCGTTCACGGGTGTTCGGGTCACCACTGCCCTTATCACACCATCTCTGCCGCGGCCAGCGAAATACATTTATCTAACTCTCAGGCATGAAAACATAAACCTTGTGTCTTCATCAAACACCAGGCAGAACAGAGAAAAAAGGATTGAGGGAAGGGTTTATGAATTATTAAGATTAAAATCTTTCTCCGATTACCTGTTCTTTCCTACTTCCATTCCCTTTTCTTCCCTTTCGTTCTCTTTTTCGGGGGAGAATTTTAAAACATTTATATCCCTCTGTTCCTGAGTAAAGGAGCTCAGGGCAGATATTCCATTAAAAATAAAAAGTTGGTGGAGAAAAGGAGAGAGAAGAAGCCTGAGCCTCGATGGGTTTTAGATTTTAGTCACCTTTAATCAGCCCTACTGTTTCTATACTCATGGAAAAAGAGGCAGATGAAACAGGTGCGTAATGATTTTCTTCTACTAGTTTGCTGCAGTCTTTGGTTGCTGGCAACTTAAAAGGATCCAAAGAGAAAAGACTTTTCTTTACCTTTTATTATTACTGTCAGGGCACCCGCTCTCTACTTCCCTTTGTTGGAAGGTCTTATCAATTTTCCAACTTATTAAAAGAATGATGCATTAAGGATGTAAGTGCTATTATCCTTGCTCAGGAGTGTAGTGGAGGACAGTAGGATTTTTAGCTGACGGCCTCAGCAACACTTTAATGATTGTCTTTGCTGTATCAAAGAAAGTTTGGCCTTAACCAAGGAGATATCATCAGTGTCTTTGGTTAAGCAGGAGAGACTGAGCCCGGGTCTCTCTCTCATTGAATCAGGAAAAATAACAGAATTGTATGATTTAGAAGTTCAAATAGAGCTGATAGGGAGCGCATAACTTATGTATTGTAGTAAAAAAATAATGTGGTCACTGTAGATTAATTTTTAACACCATTTAGGCTTTTTAAATCTATGTGTAGGGCCTATATTTCTTTTTAAGAGAAAAGGAGATATCAGTGTTCACATAATTTTTTTTTATAGGCTAAAAATAATGTTTGGTTTTTTCCCTTGGACTTTCCCAAAAAAGCATTTCACATTAAATGGTTTAATATGGAAAATTAAAAATGCCTACACATGTGTGTGCACCTATTTTCCTACACTTCTACTATAGATGTGCCCGAAGGTGAATACCTTATGACTGAAAAACATTTTTGCAAAATGCAAAATACGTAGGCTTACCAATACATACATATCATTGCCGTTTCCAACAGAAATTAACACTAGAGGCAGTAAGAGTTTGTCTGTTATGCTAAAAACAAAGTTGTTGAATCAATTTAAAATCTGTTCAAAGATTGTAGGCCAGCCTCTTGAGAAGCTTTATGATTCACATTACTATAACAATTTTCTAAGGCTGGCTAATAATATTTATTCATATCCTACATAAGGAGTTTGAATTACTACCATCAAAGCGGAGGTGCAGAGTTCCAAGATTCGACAAAGTGAGGCTGAAACACTCTTTTGTGCATCAGGCTATCTTAGCGTTGACCAAAACACTTAATCAGAAATCAAGAGTATTGTGAAGGTGTTGTAGTTGTATAAGTGTAGTACTGAATAAATAATGTGGGAGGTTTAAGTGTATGTCGATGTTTAATGTATGTTGGTTGTTTTCTATGCATGAAAAATGTCAGACTTGTCTGACAATAAAGTATAAAGTATTAAGTATTAAAACAACAAGCACTTTTAATCGTTTTCACATACAATTATGATTTCTGGGGCAGATTATGGATTAATTTTCATGCGACTCCTTGCACAATATTATGTTATGACCTCAAAACACTTCTTTATCATAGTGTATGATTTGTAAACGAATATATTTTGGAGTTTGCATCACTTAACCAGCTGTGTATGTTCAGTTTTACTGACGTAGTGTACTAAAATTAAAAAAGGTTGCTTTTTTTATTACTCAACAGGTGAGTGAGGTATTTCATTGAACAGATAAATTGCTTGTAGCTCTCTAACAACTCATTGTAAAGCATGATCTATTGTGAAGGGTCATATTCATCCACACAGTCATGTAGAGCCAAAGCACAAACAAAACAACGTTCTTCTGCAAAATGCATGCAGTTTTTTTACACATAGTGTACCTGTAACTTCTTGAAATGTCTCTTAATGTTTAAAGATTCCGAGCGAGCTATACGATAAAATATACAGGTTTCAGTCTGCAGGTGCTTAGTTTGTGAACGAACCATTGTTACTCTTTCAAGTGAAAGAATCTTGAATGAAAACAGAGAAACAAAATCTTAGAGCTTTGTTTCCAGTTGCAGGACAGGGTTCTCAAGATTTGTAGATTTTTTTCTTACTCACACAATTTTTTTCACATGGATTATATCAGCCCATTCTCATCCCAAGGCGTCATCTTACTGACGCTGTTGACCATGCTTCAACATCCGACGCACAAGGCACCCTTTAGCGTCAATATGAGACGCTAACCCTACCCCAGACCTAAACCTACCCATTACGGAAGCGTCATGTAACTGACGCTAAAAACGGAAGCGTCATCTAACTGACGCTAAAGGCGTTAGATGACGCGCGAGGATAAGCATCATCTACCTGACGCTAAAGGGTGCCATGCGCGTCGGATTTGGAAGCATGGTCAAAAGTGTGAATAAAATGACGCCTTGGGATGAGAATGCGTTGATTATATGGGTAAAAAAGTATGGAGTTTTAATATGAAAGATTGTAACATTATAGTTTTTAAAAGTACAATTTAAAAGGAATGGAGATGGGACATTTTTTCTTTGAAATGTATGCTCTGTTTCCTCAGTGGAAAACAACATGTAGAGTATCAGCCTCCATCCTCACTTCTTGCCGAACATTCCCATTGCTATACATGACACAGATGTCCCTAAAATATGTTAGAACATGTCTGACTGCTTGTAGTGTAGCTTAAACAATCTTAATAAAATATTTCTGTAGAGGTTAGGTGGACCCCTGGCTCATTATAGATCTCCGTGCGGGCCGATGAGTGCTGTTCAGGTCCCAATATGATTTATTAAGGCTGGATGAAGGAGAGGAAAGCCTGCCGGGTTTACACCGCCGCAAGACTCAAGCCACAGGGATGTTTAAGGGGCGAAGGTTCAGCAAAGTGGTGGTGCCAGACAGATTTACTTCATCTGTGGTTCATTTTAAAATGAATTATGAATGCCTAAATGAAATACATCGGAGTTAGCCGCTTTTAAATAATTCTCCCTTCCATCTTTGCCTTCCGTTCTTTGTAACTTTCAACCTCTGTATATGTGAGTGTGTTTATGGATGTGCCCTGTGCATCAGCAGCATTGCCCTGAGCTAAATTCAAGGCCATTTGCTCTTCAGAGCACAGCGCTAATGGGCGAGGGGAGGGACAGACAGGCCTTCTGTTTAAAAATGGATGGCTGTGATATGGCGAGATCTGAGCAAACAAACATCAGAGGCTAATTGGTTTGTTTGAAGGACAAGAGGCAGGGCTGCTCCTGTAGTTCTCCCCCCACCTGGAGGTTTGTTTATACGAGTCAAGACACGGGAAATGGCTGCAAGCGGTCAGGTCGAGTTCTAAACCAACTATCCACAACGGTGACGCAAACCCGCTGCGAACCATCACACCTTATCGATCCTTAACCTTTTTGACACGTAAACTCAAAAAAACATTTTTTAAAGGAATGTATCATTCAGAATTTCATCGTGGCACAGAAAGCTTGCCCCGTGATATGCATCTCAACACTGTTTTTTTGGAGGCCACCTACAGTACATATTTTGGATGTCTCCCTAATTACACTTAATTTTTACTCATCATCTTGCTTTAAGACCTGAAATAAGAGTACAATAACAATGCACTGCAGCACAAAGTGTTAGTGTTACATCTCGGAAAACGTGCCTCCACCTACATTTTTGCAAAACTCCAAAAACATACAGTATTATACATATGCATACTCTGCAGTTTCCAGCTGAAATGTATACTAGTGGAAGTAAAACACCAAAAACGTCCTTTTCACACAATTCAATTATGATTACAGGACAGATTGCTGACTTCAAATGTATGGCTTTTTTGACATTGTACACTTGCTTGGTAGACCACCTGGTACAGAACACCTATGATGTGGAGTGCACAGGTAAGAGATAAAAGATGATATCATGATAAAAGAGTTTAAATTCTTGTAGAAGCAAGTCAAAACAGCAAACTTGCAAACAAATGGTTTTTTTTTAATCTCATGTTTGCTTTTGTTAACACTGGTTAGGTGTAGGGTAGTGTTGGTATTATGTTATTGTCAAGCGCCACACAGCATTAACCTTTTAGTTGCCAGATTCAGGTAAATTTGTTCTTATAAAACTGAATGCACTTTTTTAAAGGCCACTCACTGGACTACATAATAGCGTACGGGGCTAAAGGCACACCTTGAGAAAAATTCGCTACTCCCATATGATTGATGAAAAAAAAAATTGGTATTGAATATTGATGGAGCAACAGATTTTATATGAAAATAAATCATAGTTGGTTATTCTGTTTAAAAATCTTATAAATATATGAGGTGGCAAGGTAAAGGTAAAAGACTGGGGCAAACATTATTTATATAAATAGCCAAAGTAATATGTTTTTAATAATGTCTAAGTTAATACTTGTTCAAAACAATCACTGTAGCAAAGTTTGTGCTATTTTTTGTTTATTTTGATAAATAAAAGAATGCATTTTTGTTCAATAAATACACTGTCATTGGAATATGTTAATATAAAATATATTTTAAAAATATAGAAACAAATTTATTTTAAAAAATAAGCTTTGAAGGAGATCCCATAATAAGTTGATATATTTTATAATATAATTATTATTAAAATCATATTTTTAAATAGGGTGGACACCCAACTTAATATATGATATTTACCATCTGAATTTAACCATGTCATGTCAACAAAAGGAAAAGTCAGTGAGCTGTTTATTATATGTTTATTACTATTATTATCATGTAAATTATTGTGTCTTTATCCCCAACAGCAGGGGCGCCTTTTACCCCAAATACCATACGTTTATATTTCTTCCGTTATTGAAAAACTGTTGCTTTGATTAGCTTGAACAAAAGCGATGTGTAGCGATTCTCATTTGCCTCTTAAATTTATAACATTTTAAAAACATAAAATTCTAGATTTCCTCATTGAATGAACTTATTTAATAACAATCTTTATTAGCTATGTGTGCAGCCATGTTTGTTTACACTGTGCAATGCGGGATTCAAAGCCTGTAAGAGAACAGAACATCAATTTGATCTCCCAGAATGGGTGAAAATGAGTGACTTTTCACAAACTGTGAGAAGGCTGGAACGAAACATCAACACCCAAACAACTCAAGCGTCTGCTAGTTTAATTTACTTCATTAAAATGAGCATATGCAACGCAATTTCATTGTGTTCAATCCACTTCAATGTGCAATCCATAGGGACTATATAAATACATGTTCTGAAACTGGGCAGTGGGTCTCAAGCTTCAAACATGCTTTGTAAGAGTCTGGATCAGGTGATTAAAGGATGCATTAAAGTGTGTAAGTGTCATTTTGAGAAGGGTAAAAAGGCTAATGCTTGTCTATGTTGATTGTCCTGTTATGTGGGAATTCAGAAGACTTTTGGTTATGTTGGCGTTTTGGGGATAACCATTGTGCTTAGGTATTATCTGTCTCATCAAAATAAGATGTTAATACAAAATCTGAACAGGGTTGATGATGTTTGTTACTTTAATATGCAATTCTTGTGCAATTAATTGACAATTCATTTGTTTGTTTCTTGGTCTTAAATTTAAAAAGTTACATTTAGTATGCTAACGTGCAGTAGTAACTAATTCACCTGAAAGTTATTTTAGCATATCTACTATTATTGAGACTAGAATCCTTTATTCAGTAATTCTGTAACACAATATTTGAGTTGAATCTGCATGATAATTTTATGTTATATTTTCATAAAGTAATTTCCTAAAAATTCGTCTGACGTGAACAAACCAGTACAATAAGAATCCTGAAATGACATAGCCTATAAAAGGCGATGACCTTGCGATAGTACGTGATTATTTGAATGACTGTAACACTAAAATATCTGTGGTGCAAATGCAGACTTGAGTTTTTCAGTTTCATTAGGTCACACAAGGTGTGACCTAGGTTCATTAGGTTCTAATAAAATCGGTTTGATTTTAGACCTCGTTCGGCCTAACCTAGAGTGATCTCACCGGTTTGATGATACGTTTTAGAGGGTTAACCAAACACTCTTCACAAGACAGCAACATTCACTCTTGTGTGCTGGCGGTTCAGAGTTTGAGCGGTATAGAGAAAGGACTTGACATCTTTTGACCAAGGCAACAGGCTTAACACAGAAGGATTAGAGGATACAAAGATATATATTCCTTTACTCCACAGTTAATTTTAAAATCTCTAACATCCTATGGCTGTCTATTTTTTCTGGAGCCTTCTCTTTTCACTTTTTTTTGCTTTCATTCTTTTCTTTTAAGACGAAACGGGAGCTGGGTGCTGATAGTGATAGATGGCTCAGCGCTCTAACACTTTATCCAATTCAGTGCAGATTTCATCCAATAAAGAATCACTTGTGCACTCTCAAACTAAATGGAAGTCAGGCAGCGGAGAGAAAGGGGCTGCGGTTTGTTTCTGAGCTGCGAAAATCAAATTTTCTTAAAGCTGCCGCGGCAGTGGCTCGCAGAAAAAGCAGCAACAGCCATGACTGGCCGGGGCCACAGCCGTCTGCACACACAATTTAATCCATCACAGAGCGCCTGACACCACATCAATCAAGCTTTCATCAGCATGGACCCCAAAAACTATATTTCCATTCACCCAATCCTAACTGGGCCAAAGCCAGGCCCCTGCTGGCCAATAGCGGAGGCCGTGAGGCCCCCGACCAGACAGGACCGGGCAGCACCATCTTCGGCGCTCACGCACAGGCATACCCTCAGCAAGCAGGTCGGTCGGGCTTCTGCAGACATCCGCACATACTCGCAAATTCCTCATTGCAGAGACGTTTTAACAGCACAGATGAGTCTACATATTTCAGCCACTTTTCAGCAAGTTTGAAATAAAAGGGCTTTATTTTTGAAGTATAAAATGAAACAGGATGATTTCTTTAGATCGTAGATAGTGTTTGAGCCAAATGAATCAAAAATGAAAAAAACCCCTGTTGGCGTGATAAACAAGGGTTTGCATTCATGTACTATGTAGCCCCCTAGGGGACTTTGTGATGGGGAAAAAAATGAGATGGGCGGAAAAATTACATTTCAACGCTTTCGCATTCTCTCGCAAAAGTATTGCATTCCTTAGGAAACTCTGCAATCTCAAAGAAAAGCATGGCGTTCACCCGAGAAACTTTGCATTCGCCCGCAAAATCACTGAAATTTTGTTTTTTTTCCCACCTACCTCATATTATTTCCATCGAAAAAGTTTTTTTGTGAGCAAACACACATTTCTTGGGAACACATTTTTTTTTACTAGGGAACACACAATTTCTCAGTAGAATGCCAAGGCATTGAGATATAATTTTGCCACCAATTCAATTTTATTTTATTTTTACACCATCAACATGGACCTCTGTAATGTACACAAAAACATATACACCAAATACCATTATCAGCCTGGCACTTTGTAAATCAATATGTGGAAGTACAAATAGCTAATTCAGCCGTTTTTATGTATTACATTTCCACTGAGAATCTTAAAGCTCCAGTAGGTACCTTTTGTAAACAAATATTTGTTAAAACTGTCATTATGTCCAGACAGTAGAATATGAGACAGATAATCTGTGAAAAAATCAAGCTCCTCTGGCTCCTCCCTGTGGTCCTATTGCCATTTGCAGAAATACACCGCTCCCGGTCAGAAACAACCAATCAGAGCCAGGAGGAATGTCTTAGCAGTGCCAATCACGCTCGTGTACGCGCTGATCACCCCTCTCTTGCACAGCGCGAGTGCGTACCGTCGTTCGTGACGCTCCTGTTCGAACTCGTTCATCCAAATGAATGAATCTTTTTTTGAGTCATTTCGTTCATTCAACGAATGAAATGACTTGAAAAAAGATTTGTTCATTTTGATGAACGAGTTCGAACAGGATCACAAACGTGCATCACAGAACAGAGCATGGCGAGCATTTGTGCTTATAAAACTTAAAGTTTTTATTTATTTTTGAAATGACCGATCGTTTCGCTAGATAAGACCCTTATTCATCGTCTGGTATCGTTTAAAGCCCTTTGAGCCAGCACTGAAACTGTCATTTGGTCCTTGAAACGTTTGTGTCCTAATGAAGTCCATTATATGGAGAAAAAGCCTGGAATGTTTTCATCAAAAACCTTAATTTCTTTTCGACTGATGAAAGAAAGACATGGACATCTTGGATGACATGGGGTGAGTAAATTATCAGCAAAAGTTTTTTTTAAAGTGAACTAATCCTTTAACGTTATCTTACTAGCTATTTATAATTTATAGAAAGAGTGCAACGTTATAAAGTTACATATATTGCAAAATACCTAATGATTTGAGGACCAAGTTTGTAGTCAAAGTATGGGCAGGCCAAAGTCAATGTAAACCATATTGTTGATGTTTCGTCCCTGTTAGTGAATATTCCATAACTGTTTATAATCCGCCGTCATCGGTGGTCCTGCTTACTAACCTGCGCGTTCACGGCAGGCTCCGCTGTGGGGGAGGAGCTGTGGAGGGAGGGCTGTAGCGCAGCAGAGAGCAAGGGGGTTGGACCTGTAAGTTGTGCTTGTTCAAATTTTCAGGCTAAGTCAACATTTTCTCAAAACTCCCTACTGCAGCTTTAAAAGTGATTTGTGAAATATATAAATAAAAAAGGTCAAAAACTTCAGTTCTGTTCGTTGTTTTGCATTTATGTGAGACTGCACTTAGGACGTTTTGGTTTAAGGGTTGGTTCAAGTGGTCAGATATTTCCAACCCGATCTCACAGCAATTCGTACGCATTTTACGAGATGGCTAATTTGTACGAATTTGTGAGATCGGGTTGGAAATATCTGACTACTTGACTACCTACCTCTGACCCGGCCTCTAAACCTACCCATCACAGGGGTTTAGACAAATCGTACGAATCCGTACGAATGTGGTCGTACGAATTAGCAACCTCGTATTCACTGGTACGAACTGGTCGTGAGATAGCGTTGGATACTTCACAGTCTCCATTTAATGACAGATTACATTATAATATGCAGCTGTTTTCTTTTCAATAAGGCTAAAATGTTGTTCTTGTACTCAATCGGTAACACACATGCACGGACTACCACGCACAGACACACACAAACATATTAAATTTAGCGTCCTTCATCATCCTTCCGTGTATGACACCCCATCATCCGGCCCTCCCCCTACCTAACCTGACCCCTCCCGTGGCTGTCCTTTGTTCCGGGAACATGTCCCTCTTCGCCCCCTCAGTATCCCAGAGGCTGTGGCTCTGATGGCCTATGATTTATAATTCATAGGGGGTGCTTTTATACGGGACCTTGGTCTACCTGATATCTCTCAACTGGTCCTGTCCCAGAACAGGGAAGCGTTGGGGGCTTTCTTGATTACACCATGACAGACTTCCTCCCGAACCCGGTCTGCCACCGCCGTCCTGTATGTATATGGGTTTTAATGATCTCTCCACTGTAAGCCAGTACAGTGATATCATCCGTCATTACACACTCAATGTCTGAAAGAAAAGACCCTTGATTGTTGTCTGCAATGATAAACGCTGCCCAAGCAGCCTGCACAGGCATTAGCCTCGCTCCTGTAAAGCAATCGGCCCCCTGGCCTGGACCAGCGCGAGTGTGTGCGCACGACAGCGAGAGAGCGAGACCGGCGCTGTGAAGTTGACCCCAGCGTGGGCTCTGGGCGTCAGGCTGTGGGCCAGGCCTGATTCTGCTGAAGGCTCTGCTCCATGCTTCGCTGGCCTCCTGAACCCTACCCGTGCTCCAGCGCTGGCCCTGCTCTGTACTCCTGCAAGCTCTCCCCCTCCTTCACCTCCCCACGGGGGGCTCCATCACGGCAGGGCTTGTCCGATTGCCAGCGGCGGGTTAAACGACAAAGAGAGGGCAGCTCAGCCCGGATCAGAGGCATGTATTATTGTTGTTGTTGCTAAGTGCTCCGGACTAATTATTCCTCCCTGATTTGCAAATGGAGCCTGGGCTCATTTCCATATCAATGGCCGGAGAAAGACAGAGAGAGGATAAGACGAGTTGAGGAAGGGGGGGTGGTTTAAGCGTGTGGCTATGCCCCGGCGATGCACACGCAAGCCCCTTGTTCTGACAACAAACACAACCCCCCCCTTCTTCTCGGATGGACTAATAAAGACACTAAACAGAATGGTGGTCGGTGGAGTCATTTAAAGGGGGGTGTGATGAGATGAGGGCTCTCTGTCAAATTATTGGGTAGGCCTTGGATTAGTTCAGTTGTAGCGTGGCCCCGCACTCCACTGAGATCATTTAGGCAATTACCAAGAACAAAGGCAGCGATAGTGTTGAACAGCTCCACTTCAAAGGCTTGCGTCAGGCGAACAGTTACAGCACACTGGTCAATTTCCATACAAACCGCACAACCCCCCCCCCTCGGCCTCCCCTCCTCAATATGCCTCAAGGCATTCTAGAAGTGCTAATGAACACTAGCTGTCTTCGCTGCCAAACAACACACTCGCACTTCTAACTCAGATGAGAAGTTCATGATGCACTCTCGTCTTGTGTTTCGAACACAAAGAGGACGAGCGAGACTTGACAACAACTACTTGACTCTTTATTGCCCAATTGTTGGCTAGGCGTCGGGCCCCTTTGTCCCTTTTCCCTGCCTGTAAAAACCGCAGAGCTTGTGAAAATTGTATGTTTTTCAGACAATCACTTATTCTTCAAATCGACATCAAATCAACGGCTTTTGAGAAGAAGCTATTTATTTTGCTTTCTAAAGGGTGCAAGTGGTCTCGCGTAACTGGTTTAATCATTGTCATTGTTTAGGAAAATATTTTCTAGATGCCAAAATTGCACTTTTATTTTGAAACACTACATGAAATGGCAGAAACTGATATTATGATGAAAGCATTCTTTGAGTGGGAATTACATTCTTATTCAAACACAGGTTTTATTTGAACAATATTAGTTATGACAATCTGAGATCTTGATTCCTTAGTGAACATGAATTAAAAAGGAACCTGGCACTTTCAAATTAGTAACATGTTTGTGCCTCATATTAAACAGATTTTATTTCACATGGTGAACTCACTGAGTACAATTTTTGTTGATCCTGGAACAACATTCTAATCAACCAAACCGATTTGAAGGAAAAGTTAACAGTTTATGTCAAGTTCAGACTTACAACCAGGGTTGTGCTTTTACATCAGAGTTGTTAACCTATCGTTTCCTTGATTTTAGGGATAAGTTATGGGTTAGGTTTAGGGATAGGGATAGGACTACATTTTCGGACAGGAATGTTGTTCCAGGATCAACAAAACATGTCTGTCTTGGCAGAATCATGGTGACCAGTTCCACATACCACAAGAATGAATTTGTTTCAGTTTGTTTTTTAGGATATTACTTTCAGTTGGACAGCATACATTTAAAAAGAGTGCTTATAAATTATACCTATACGTACTCAAATAATATGCTTCAAAATAATATACTTAAGGGTGAAGGGAATGTAATGTTTCTGAAATTAAATGAAAATGCATTAAAGTTTAAATTTAAAGGAAAAACTTTTCGTTTTACATTATTACAAAGTGCATTTATTTTTAAAAAGTGTGTCCTCTTAAGAGTGTTAAAAACAGTCATGTACTCTCTTTAAAGAATAGTTCACCCAAAAAATGAAAATTCTGTCATCATTTACTCACCCTCAAGTTGTTTCAAACCTGTATGAATTTCTTTCTTCTGCTGAACACAAAAGAAGATATTTTGAATAATGTCAGTAACCAGACAGTTGATGGACCCCATTGACTTCCATAGTAGGGGGAAAAAAATACTATGGAAGTCAATGGGGATCAACTGTCTGGTTACTGACATTATTCAAAATATCTTCTTTTGTGTAAAATGCAAAATAAAAAAATAAATAAAAAAATCCACCCAGGCTAAGCAAACTTTGGTTCCAAGTGGCCAATAAAAAAAAAAGTTTCAGACATAAATTGGAACAAGCAGAATTAGTCAAAAAAGTATTATGTGTTTAAAAGGATGAGGGATATTTGAAAAGTGTTGACTGAATGCTAGTCTCAAAAACTGCCACAGTGGCCCTCCAACTGTGTGCCAAAGTGATTGGGTTTGCAACAGTAGCACTTAAGCTGCACCGCTGAAGAGCAACCCCCTCCAGCATTCAGCGCTAATGTATTCAACAGTTTTTTCGCCATGCTAAGATCGTCCTCGATTTACTCGAACAAAAGCACAGCTTCTGCAATCATGCCCTATCTGCTAAGTGTTCTCGCTGCAACTCTGAACAATCTGGGACAAGATGGAGTTATGAGAGCGAGGAACAAAGTCTTTAATCGTGTTTACAGTGCGGCTGTGAGAGTCTCGAGATGTTTATTGTTTATCCCAGATTGGGAAATTGGACCAACAGTCACTCACACTGCATGTTCTTTATAATGATCATCACCATTAGAAGGCCTCCGTAGACACTGGCCGCTGCACCTGAGTGAGGCAATTCCTTAAAAAGTGTAGCTGCCTAGATATGAAAAATTCAGGATCTGTTTGTCGGCTGTGACCTCCGTGTTTGTCAGGCTGCGGCATGGCCTGACAAAGGGATTGCGGATGGGTTGACAGGATCAGTCATTGCAGATGGCACATTCCTGGGAGCAGCGGCGGGCCGCGTAGAACTGTAGCCTGACGTCTCCAATAGGGCGACAGGCCTTTGAGTTTGAGACAAACCCGGAACGTCACTGCCAGTTTGGGGGAGTCACTGGGTCTGACAGCCCTCCACCATCATTTTAGCACTGCCTCTTCCCTCACGACTGCACCAGAGCTGGCCAAATTGGTCGATTTCAACCCCTTCTTGATGCTGCTTTTAAAGATCCAAGACAAACATACAAGCAACCAGATCCCCCACTTAGGATTGGGTTTCGACAAAATATAGACCCTTATCACACGCGATTAATAATTCAGATGCAGCAAAATCGGACTTTGTAAAATGTTTATTGATACGGCATGGGCGGTGTCAGACCGGTGACATGGATATTGATAACGCCATCTGAGTACATGACTCGGGGGTGGGAGGGGTGAATGAAAGACGCATGATGACTCCCGAAAGGAAGACGGGAGAATAATGCATAAATAAAAATATTTCTTACAAACACAGAGACTCATGTCATAAATGTAACCGATTTAGTGGGTTTCGAGAGCCAAGAGAGAAAGAAAGTAGGAGACAGAGAGATGAAATGAGGCGAAGGCGGCTGATAAAACAATGACACGAAGACAAGAGCGATAAAGTCGTTGCTGAAAGACTGGAGATGAAAGGCAGAGAAATAAAAGCGTGGATGTCATTAGAAGTCATCTTTTCATTCCCTCACAAAAGCAGTTAATATGAGCTAGAAACATACAGATATATTAAAGCAGAATATTCTCATTATTATTAATACTAATAAGGAGAGATCACATTGTGAAGAACAGCCTCGGCGCATACTAAGTCGCAGGACTCATAATGGTAATGTCATGAGATTCAGCTTCTCCCGCTCATCAACGCATCCGTTTCATTCCCATCTTCCCATTCATCTGACAGGAGTCATATTCCTCTAAATCTAACACTGGGGCCCTTTAGCACTGATAATATAAAATAATGTATTCTTTACATTTATTAAATACACACTTGGAAATATAATATAGCGCCGCACCCCCGCTCTCCTCCCCCCTCCCTGTTTCCGTTCCCAGGTTGTGTGGTGACGAAAAGAGTCTGCCGGTGTCAGGGAAATCAGTCAGATTATTTGTTTGAGATGCAAAACTGTTTAAATCTTTAATAAAACGACAAGGATGGAATATCAGACATCATCTGCCGGGCGTGAGGGACAGGGCATTTATATTGTGTCATTTGAAGGCCAACGAAATCTGTGTGTGTGTGTGTGTGTGTGTGTTATGGCCTTATAGGGGTTGAAAATTGTTCCATGATGACATTATTCTTATTTGAAATATTCCTCTCGCCTCTCTCTCCGTCCTAGGGTGCCGCACCAGAGGCCATTTTAATTCCCAGCCCTCCTGGCAGCAATCCTTCAAACATTTCCAAGACAAATTTCCATCCCTCTTAACGCGTTATTAATGCCACTTGGTTTTATTTCTAAATAAGTTATGTTTGGAAGGTGAGAGAGAGATTCAGAAATGGTGCCATATCACTTAGAAAAGAAAAACGCATGGGAAAACGAGACCATTCTCTTAAGTTATTATAGAAGCATCATTATGGTGCATCTGCTTCTTTCGTGACCTGCTTCATAAGCCGCCCGTTTTCCGCTCATATTGGAACGGTTTGATGAAAAATTACAACCACCATTACGCCTGCTTATCATAATAGCCTGCTTGCAATAGACAACAGCCTTCGCATGTGAACAATTCCTAATGTTCCTGCAATCCAGGCATTTAGAGCAAATGAGCAGGGTCATCAGCAGCACGTTAATATCCAGCACGGGACGGCGCTCGAGACTGGGCCGTGGAGAGACTGCAGCATCCCCTAATGGTTTACGACAGGTATGGTGAGTGCGCAAGGGCTAAAAGACGCACCGGACAAGCGGTGGAACACACACACGCAAATGTTTTGCCAGCAGGTGCATGCTTTCTCTCTCTCATATCTTTGTAACTCGGCAGCCCAACAGCAGTGAATGTGGACCGCTGGGAGCGACATCAAGCAGGACGCCACATGCACAGCATTCTGAGAGAGAGCGAGCAGACATACAGGGGTTTGTTTAGCAAGCAGCAGCTTTGTTTTTAGCGGCGCGGAGCTACAGCAACGGGGTTGACGGAAGACAGAAGTCTGTCAAAAACAAGCAACGGCTTTGACTGAATGAAGGGTGGGGGTCTTTAAAAGCAATAGTGGAGTAAGCAAGCGAAATAGAAAACCAAGGAGAAAAACACACACGCATACAGAGCTAGAATAGACAAACATAGCATGTGTTCCCGCAACATCCAGTACAAACAAAAAGGAACAAAATTACTGAATATGAAACCGTGTTTGGGAAAAGTGGGTTATTTTTGAGCGTCGTTTCACTTTTTTTCCGACCACACTAAGCCTGATGTTATTCAGATTAGCACTGAAAGGGGAAGAGGTGCCGCTGAACCTCAGAATAGCTGGCGGAATATTCGCTCGCTGGTCTCAACTTCTTGGCATAAACCAACAGAAAGATGGAAACAATTTTGAGCTAATTATTACGCTTGCGAGATAATCTGCGCTACATCATACACTGTAAAACATATCCGTGTTTAGATGCTCATCATATCTCAGGTAATCATCTGCATGCAACAAATTGTGTACAATCAATAAAGCACTATAAAAAAGTGCTTTCTTTCCAGCTATCCTTAATCAAACATTATCGCTGATGCGTTGGTCGCATCTCTCGCATAAGAAAGCACTTAAGAGCAAAAATATCTCCACCATACCACATGACACAGCTGCAATAGAGACGGACTGCCTGTGAATACACTCACTGCGCCACCATCATCTGTAGAGAGAGTGAGACGCTCCACGTCCATCACTCTGACACACAAGAAATCAGATACTAGATATACAGCCTCACCATAGCACACGGGCCTCAGCAGCAGCTCTTCTGTTGGGCTTGTCATCGAAATATTGCATGAATAACACAGGCAGGGCCTAGAACGCAGTGAGACACCGCTGATAGGAACAGATGTTCCTCCGTGCCCTCGACATTTTTTAAATAAGCTTTGGTTGACCACTGGTCCAAATCTACAAATACTCATCCTGTCAGTCAAGAGACCGCATGAAGAGAGGACAATATTGTTGAGCGCAAGCTACTGTGAGCTTATGGAGTGACAGAGACTCTTTAATATCTTCTATTGAGTCATTTTTTAGATGCTTTTCCTATCCCAGCTTAATACACAGAGTCAACTAAACTGCTTATAGTTTGATTCCTTGGAAAATTGTCAATGAGTTGACGGTCATTTGTATGTTTGTATGTTTGTGTGTGTTCTATCTATTAATTTGCTATAAAAATACATGCAAATGAAATTCATACAATTACTTGAAAACACAAAATTTTGAATTTTGGGAAGTGTAACATCGAAAATTCCAGGGGGATACGACTGTCCTGTTATCATAATGAAGAAAAAAAGCATCCTTAAAAAGAATTTTAAAAAATGTGTCGAGGTTTCTAAGCAGCACAGCTGTTTTCAGCATTGATCGTAATCAGAAATGTTTCTTGAGCAGTAAATCAGCATGTTAATATGATTTCTGAAGGAACATGTGACACTGAAGATTGGAGTAATGATGCTGAAAATACAGCAATGTATCAAAGGAAAAAAATTATATTTGAAAATATATTCAAATAGAAAATTTTTATTTTAAATTGTAATAATATATTTTTGCAAACAAATAGGGAGCATAACATTTAAAAATGATTATGATATCGACCACAAACATTTTAACGTTAGTGCACTGCTTATTTATGTTTATTAATATTTGAAAAAAAAAAAATAGTCCACCATATCCAAATCATGTGATGTGACTCCCCAAAAACGTGACATTTTATGTTATGTACAAACTAATAATTCATGATATTTGTAAAAAATAAGTAAAAAATAAAAATATATATTTAAAAAACTTTTTTTAGGGCAGTCTAGGGAACGCTTGGACAAGTTATTAAAGTCGTTATTTTTGCAATTGTGTTTGGTGGAAAAATTACACACTCCATCCTTCTTCATATTTTTCTTTTGAGGAAGAAAGATGCATGTGTCTCCTTCAAAAGAGATCTCAACAATGTCACGCACTCTTTGAATGCTTGATTTCTACATGGTGGCACTGCAGAAAAAAAAATAAACATTAAGCAAAAAGAATGAGTTGATTGTAAAATCTGCAGATTTATTACAGCAGTGTGAATTGGTGATATGGCAATGACACAGCTGAAGAGCCAAAAATGAAGCAAAGCAACAACAACAACAACAACAAAAAACCCTGCTTTTTTCACTAATCTGGTCAGGAACTGGCAATGCTGTGAAAACGTCTTCTCTTGCACAGCCGATAGGCCTGGCAGAACGTATTTGAGTGTAAAGTAATTTGCCATTCAAGTATTCTCTCTGATGAGAAAGGGCCCGGCGGTGAGTGCTTTCGCCGTGCTTGTCGCTGGCCTGAAGACAAGCTGTCTGACTGCCGAAATCTCACAAGCTCAAATAGTCAAGTGGAGATAAAGACAAAGAGAGGCTTTGCAATTCTCTGCTATATTTCTCGGAGAACTCAGCAAATTCCAAAAGATCAGAAAGCACCACGTCACTTTGCCTCAGAGCAATCTCGACATTATGAAGTTTAATCCCCTCTGATCTGCATCAATAATTACTATATGGCAGAGGCAACTGCTCGCCTTCCATTACTGCTAATTATAACTCTGCCATTGATAATCCTTTTAATAATAATCAGATAGGCCCGGCATTGAAGGCTGGCTGGATAATGAACGCTGGGGGTGGCGCGATTGATAATGGTACGGTTCACCTTCTCAAGAGAAAAATATTCAAGTGTGTTTGAGGGAAGTTTAGAATAATGGCAGCATCAACACGCAGATTCAAAGTGCATTTGTTTGTTTGTGTGTGTGTGTGCACATTTAGCCATAGCACATCTCAGCTGCACGTTCGTGCATGCTGTTTATTTGCACGTATGAAATCGCAAAAAAGAAAACAGACGGTGTGTGCCGAGCTTAAAGACAGTCTGTTGAGGGAAGCCATGTCAACAAACTCACTAAAGACAGACTGAGCAAAAGACATAATACATTTTTGAAAAAGAGAGAGAGAGAGAGAGAGAGAGAGAGAGAGAAAGAGAGAGAGAAAGAAAGAAAGAAAGAAAGAAAGAAAGAAAGAAAGAAAGAAAGAAAGAAAGAAAGAAAGAAAGAAAGAAGACCATCCCTCTCCAAAGCAGCATAAATTGATCTATTAAGTCCCGTCCATCTCTCCCCATTCCCATCCATCCTTTCTCTCATATCCATCTCTTTCTATCCAAGAGCTGCTGGGAAAATCTGATTACTTTATACATGAGGCTGGACTCAAGGTGGTGGGCAGACACAGATAAAAAAGTGGAGGAGAGATTGGGTGAGGAGGTGAGCTGAAAGATGCAAATCAGCTGAGAGAGAGAGAGAGAGAGATAGAGAGAGAGAGAGAGAGAGAGAGAGAGAGAGAGAGAGAGAGAGAGAGAGAGAGAGAGAGAGAGAGAGAGAGAGAGAGAGAGAGAGAGAGAGAGAGAGAGAGAGAGAGAGAGAGAGATATCAAAACATCACAGCCACAGCCGAGAAGGGGCCAGCAAAACATTCACACAGCATTATTGTATGGACACTGTGGCTTTGTTTTATACAACAGTCAGGTACTTACAAGCAAACACAGTGCAAAAATATTATTTGCTAGAGCAATACAATTCACTTAAATTTGTAAAAGTGCGACTTACTTCAGTCATTTGTGTTGGGAGTACATCAGTGACAAATTTACTTTACCTTTTCTAACCTTATTAAATCATATTTTATGTCAAATTCTTACATTAATCAATACATTCAAACAGGATACTAAGACGCTATAGAGCATTACCAATCAGATGAAATCAATATCAACAAAACAAATCTTTGCATCGCAGAGGTGGCACACAAGACACATCTGAATGCATTTAATGTGATCTATTTAATCACATGGTTTAATGCAGCTAAGAGGTGGCATAAATGCATTAACACTGCAATTACAATTGCATACAGTAAATAAGAGATAAAGGTTTTAAATATATAATACTTGACTGAGAAATATGAAACGATGAAATTGTACTTATAAAACTAAATTCGCCAGTAGGCGGCAAGTCACATTGAATAAATATATTTTCGTCAGGTTTTGTACTGATTATTAAATCACTCAAACCCCTTTATCTAAACCTTTCTACTTAACCGTCAGACTCACACATCCGCAATGTTTGTAGTGTTTTAAAGGTGTCCTATTATGCCCTTTTACAGTCTTGATTTTGTTTTTGGGGTGCACTAGAATATGTTTTCATGCCTGATTGTTAAAAAAACGCATTATTTTTCACATATTTTACATTATTACAGATGCTCTCTCCCCAGTATTATTAAACGCAAAGTTTTTGATGAAGCCCCTATTTCCGAAATACAACGTGCTGTAAGTGGTTAGCTGGCCCAGTGTGTTGTGATTGGCAGAGCTTAGCACGTGTTCAGGAAATGTCCCGTCCCTTCATAATCGCAAGATCTACTCAGATGCAAATATTATCGATGGGATCAATTTCAAACCACAATTTGAGGCCGATTCAGACCCTGACAATGTTAAAGAACAAGAGGATTGTGCAGAATGGATTTCATGCACGGACTTTACAAGCACAGATTTCACAGGATGTTTCAGAGTGGCTTGTTTTTTTTCTTTTCTTTTTTCTTATAGATATGATGTTATCCACCATTTAATCATATTTGTCGGAAAACTATTGTAATACAAACAATAATCGATCACAAAATCATGGATAATTTTCCAAAGGGGCGGGGAAGAGTCTTACAAAAGCTACAGTAAACACTACATCAATACTGTAATGTTAGTTACCAGGCTAGCAGAGGCAAAGCTTTGCCCGTCGTTTACATCATAGCAACTACATAAAACTTAGAATTGTAACTGTTATTAGAAAACACAACTACAAAAACTAAGACATACTTAAAAGTTATGATCCATAAACAACAGATTGTTCCGACAAAATGGGAGCAGCTACTGTACGTCTTTCAGGATAAGCTTTTGTGCATATAGCCTGCATTGTACTCTCTTCTGGAAGCTGTCCTCCATAAAATGTGCAGCGTACAGACAAATGTCGAGGTTATAATGTTCAGGATACTAAAATTAGAGAAACACTAATTCTCATTTCGAATACTGTTTAGGACGGATATGCGAAATTGGAACGCAGTGACTGTTACGTGAATCGGTAATTGAATCATTTACTCAACCGATTCATTCTTAAAGCACCACTGAAGCAACTTCTGCTGTGGATTTAAGTGGAATAATTTTTGTGGTGAAAATAGAGCAAAGACAGCAACTTCGACAATATTGTGTCTAAAATGGAAGTTACTTAATATTAACTCCTTGCTTATTGATCTGTTGAATGAAATAAGTGTCGCATTTTTTCATTCTGGTATTCAGGACAAAAACATATATATATATATAACCCATACAGGGGCATTTTTTGCTCCCACATCTTGAATTTGAATGCTAATATTATGCTGTATGTTGCTCATGCTATAAGTGTGCCAATGCTAGTACTGAGATTCACCTCTTCATAAATGAAATTATACTAAAATGTGCTTTTTTCCCGTTTATATATGTATGTATGTATGTATGTATGTATGTATATACATTTTTTTTCTTATTCTCACAAACATTCAGACATTAAAATTGTAATAAAACTAGCTAGGTTAGCTGATTACCTTAAACATCCAAAGATGATATCGTCAGTGCACACTGCTTTTAACACTTCACGTGTTAATGTCACGTATATACGTGGCGTATATATATATTTATAATGTTTAATGTGTTATTACAAATATTTAAAAAATCAGTTTTAAAAAACGATTTTAAAAATTATTTTCAAATGTCTCAAGATTTGGACCACACTGCATGGTTTATGAATAGTAATCATACGGTACCATGGCATGTCCATCTTACACCATCACTCTACGGTGTTACTGGAAAATGACCTTTGTAAGGAATAAAGGGACCTACATTTTTTCACTGTTTCTTTAATTCCTGTCAGAAAAAGAAGAGAAATGGAAGAGAAACAAACTAAACTCCAGCCTCTCTGTCCTGCAGCCTTTCTGCACCTCACCATTTTAACTGCACCTGTCATTTGCGCTCCAGTCATTTGCCACTTTCTCTCCCTGTGCTCTTAGGGACAGCTAACTAGAGCTGTCCGTCAGGCACACCAGCGCTGGGCCAGGGTGGGGTGCATGTGTGTGTGTGTGGGGGGTGGGGGTGGGGGGGTTAATGAGCCAGAGGCTGGGTTAGTGAGCGCTAACACTGAGGAGGGAGTCCATCTTACCAGTCTCTGCCGTGGACAAGAGGCGCTGCCTTGAAATGGCGCTGTGCGTGAGCTCTCTCTCTCACACTTCTCCTAATGTCGTTTCCTTTAATCTCACCCGAGGAAGCGGAAGGACGGAACGTGATAATCTACCGCCAGGCGAGAACAGAACAATAGAAGGAAAAAATAGGCACCTGCAGATATAGCTAAAACAAATACACAAACTTTTATGCACACACTCACAAACGTAAACACTGAGCATATTCCGACTCGTGTGAGCAGTCTTGTTGCCGCTGTTGCTTTATTATTTCATTAAGTATAAATCCTGTCAGTGATCTCCCACCCCCATCCCAGCCGGGGCCTTCTTGCTCTAGAGTCAGCAGGTTAAATTATAATTTAATTACCAGGCCTTAGCTGAATAAGCTTCCTGGGAGCTCTCGCCCCCCAGAATAATTTGAGAATATGGCATCTCTCTATCTCTCTCGCTCGTTCTCCATCTAACTATCTATTTTTCTATATCTCTGTCTCTTTCTCTCATTCTCTCTGATCCACAAGGTCTGGGACCCCAGAGGTCTGCCTCAATATCCCACCTAATTATGTCTCTCAAATCAGCCACATATTACTACAGGAATAGCAGTAATTAAGTTGGATGGGGAAAAAAATGTATTGTCCACGAAAATGTTTTGTAGGATTCACTCCGGCAAGAATTTGTGGGTGGCCGTGACAAGGGTTTTTAAAAGGCGTTCTCCAAATAAATCATTCCCATTTCCACTGTGATACGGGGCTAAAATTGTAGGTGGCATCATAAAACATCTGCTTTTTTCTTTCTTTCTCCATCAAGAATATCCAGTTTGTTTGTTTTTTCAAAACTCCTACTAATAGAAGCAGCCCCGACACAAAATGCTCAGCTTCACGAGCCCCATTGTCTTCAAGTCGAAACAATAAAGGAGCAAACGTGGGCATTTTAGTCTGTGAAGCGCATTTGTTATTGGAGATAGAAATGTTTTAAATTGTATTCTTTTAACTCATTACTCTTTTGGCCTTCAGTTTCTCACAGGAAGGTGTATTGTTATTACGTTCCCTCTTTGTAGAATTAAACATCGTTCATGCTAGCTCAAGCTCCATTCACCATTCAATTTCAAGGTCCGTCTTTGAAGATTCAGACCTCCTCAGCGTAGTGGAACAGCGAACACGTTTCAGCATAAATACAATAATGAAGCACAAACAGAATCATCTGGCTTTGAAAAGATAAGAGACAAACTCCATTTCACTTGGCTCCGCGTGTAAATGGGAATCAGGGGAAGGAAAGGGACCTTTAAACTGGACATATTCAAATTTTTGTCATAAACACCTCCGATAAAGAGCGCGTTCCGAGAGCTAGACAAACCCACAGCACCTGTTGAAGACACGGTTCGCTTGAGAATTTGCAATTTAGAAAGTATACGCCACTTGTGCGCACCATTTGGCACCCGCGCGAATATTGATGCTACGCTAGCATCCTGAAATTCGTCAGACCAGGCAGAACTTTTAGCAGTACTTCAAAAGAGTATGTAACTCTTTTCGGTTTGTTTTTTCTCTTTTTTTCCCTGGGAAAAAAAGTTTGTGTTTATTCCAAGTTTAAGATATTGTCTCCACATCTCCAGTGCCACAAAAATCATGCTTTTAATCTCGCTAGCATGAGGCTGGCAGCAATCATTTCTTGGAAATCATTTGTAAAAAAATAAAAAAAAACAGCAAAGCGCTGCGCCGGCTCCAGTTGAGCATTTGGGCTCTGACGTTCATTTGGAATGACAATGTCAATTAAGTTTATTTTATTGTAAACAGAGAAGGATATATTTTTCCTCCTGGCCTGCGTTTATTAGCATGTAAATCCACTGCAGCTAGCTCACTTTTATAAGCTCCTGCCAAATGCTCTTGAGCCAAGGATGCTTGATGAGGGGAATTATTTTCAAAGAAATATATAAATCATTAAAAGATGTGGCACATGAGGTGAGGTTTAAAAAAAAAAAAGTAAGGCGCCTTCTCCAGGAAGAATGGTGTAATTTTCTTTGTGCTAATTTGACACCATAAAATTGTACATCGCAGCCCAAAAGGAGCACATTATACGGGGGGCCCTTGGGAAATGTAATTTGAAGAAATCAAGGATCTAATTCAGTACATAATACCAAAGAAAAGTAGAAAAGTACTCATTTGCTATTCATACTGTCGTCGGAGCATAAGCGTTCCCTTGGCTTTAACACAGCCGTGTCAGAGTGAAATTCGCTGTTAAAAACCTTTCTCCACATGAAAGAGGCCCTTTAAACACTTTGATTTTTTCCATTTTGAGACAAAGATAAGTAAATACAGGAGAGATAATGAATGGAGGGGAAAATGAGCGTTGTTGCTCTGCCCTGTTCGAGCTCAGAGACAATTGCAGCATTTTGGGTGAAATTGCAAGGGGACTGTGACACCCCTTCCTCACTTCGCCCCCTCCCGACCCTCTAATCCTCCTGTGAGGAGACAGGGCTCTCTCTGTCCATGCGGACCCCCCACCCGGAGGGACCCTACCAAGGCAAATTAGACCAGAGGGGTGCCTTTTGTTTCGGAGCACTCTGTGAGGGGGAAAAAAATCCAAATTATTTCTCGAGCTAGAGCAATTTGACATGCTGTGATAACTACTCTGCAAGAAACTTCTTTGACAGTATTGAAAAAGAAGATTTTCCAGCCATAAAATACCCCCCCCTTTAAGAACCCTCTGCACTGACAAAAGACCCCCAAACTCATTAGGCTGTTTAATTACGCCACCTTTTCTTTTTGCTCACTCCATCGCTCATCTTCATCAAAACATGGGTGCAAAGACTGGCCCCATTTGAGGCAGTTATGAGGCTCTCATTAGAACTCTTTAAGGGGCCCGCTTTCACACTCTCCTCTCTTCTTCCGTCTTTCACTTTTTCCCCTGCGTCTCTCACTTTCGTGTTGTTCTCCGCGTGTGAGGGCACCCCACCGCAGTGATGTGGCGTTGTACTCCAGGGAAGGAGATGTTTGACTACACTTCACTAGCTGCTCTCCAGTCATGCTGTTTGGACAAGCGCCTGGTCAGTGTTTGAATGTGTAATCAAAGAGCAAACAGACTGGTCCCCAACAAAAAAGAAAAAGAGAGAAAAAGAACAGCTTCTTACTCTGAGTGACTTGACAGATGGAGAAATGCATTTTATATGCAAATCCGAGCCACTCGTGCTTTAGAGCCGGTGATTGATCTGGGGCTTTACAAATGTAAAACTCATAATTAATAGAGCAAATTATCTTCAGAATAGTGAAATCTCATCTCGGCGGTATTTTGTGAAAACAGTTTATCTGCCCTTGTCAAGTTCTCTTATTAATCTAATTCAAGGACTTCATTGTAGTCAGTGTTAGCAAATATCAAATAGTAGAATGATCTAAGAAATGCTGAGATTCATTTATTTACTGTCTTCATCTTGTGCTTTCACAAAAGGACGTTTTCTTCACTTAATGGTCTCAAAACATGATAAAAAATAATGGTTATTAGGGGTACATGTAAAACACAATTCCTCTGATTTGGATTCCGCCATCCGCTCAGGAAAGGGGGCATATAACTGAGAATGAGCGAGGCCCACTACACTCTTAAAAATAAAGGTTAAAATAAATTAACCATTTTTGGTTCCTTTCATTGAGCTATTCTTAATCGAACCATTTTTATAATCTAAATAAAACAAATTCTACTGTAAAGAACATTTTGTAAAATGAAAATGTTCCATGGAAGTTAACGGTTCTTTATGGAACCATCAATGCCAATAAAGAAATTGTATTATACCTTTACAGTGTATGGTATAGTCTGCTCATTGGGCACTGCACTGGGGACCCAAAACTATTTGTTTTGGGTCATTTTGAATTTTGGCCCTACTTATTTTTCCCTTTAATATTATTATGAAATTATAGAAAAGTTGGTCTAGGTGCTGATAATAAATTTAAATACACATTACTCAAAAGATTGGAGTCAGTAACGATTTAGAAATAATAATAATAATACTTTCGTTCAGCAAGAATGCATTAAATTGATCAAAAGATAAATGTTTCTTGAGCACCAAATCAGAATATCAGAATGATTTCTGAAGGATCATGTGACTGAAGTCTGGCGTAATGGCTGCTGACAATTCAGCTTTGCAGCACAGGAATAAATTATATTTGAAAATGTATTAAAATAGAAAACACTCATTTTAGATTGTAATATTTCACAATATAACTTTTTTGTGTTTTATTTTCAACAAACGAACAAACAAGCTGTGTATGATTATGATTCAGGCAGTATATAACAGGTCAGAAGTCAGATTGGATCGGAACATGATATTTTGCAGTTCATCTGGTTGAAGATCGGAGTCATCATGCGTGTATGGGGACGAGTTTGTTGAGGATCAGTGCCGATGGCTGTCGTGTTGATGAGGCCTTCACAGGGGGGATTCTAGTTGACACAAGCTCAGCTGACACTTGCGTTAGGATGCGTTGTGGTCGTGTCTAGGCGCAGGTCCACCATCTGATCTGGATACGGTCCGGATCTGGCTGATTACATCATGCGTTGTGGTCGTGACTAGGCGCAGGTCCACCATCTGCTCTGGATACGGCCCGGATCCTGCTGATTACAGTAAACCTCGGAATAAACAGAAAGACTAAAATTAGCATAGATGCCATTCTTTTTATGATGTAACGAGTACATCAGGTGTTATAGAAAGTGTTCCAGGTTCCAGCTGACCTAATTTATGCTGCCTATTAATCATTTAACTGATTTGAATAACAGGAATGTATAGTGTTCCAGGGAATGTCAGATTGAAAAGATGTGTTTTTAATCGAGATTTAAACTGACAGAGTGTGTCTGCTTCCCGGACAATGTTAGGAAGACTGTTCCAACGTTTAAGTACTAAATAGGAAAAGGATCTACCACCTGCAGTCGATTTTGATATTCTAGGTATTATCAACTGGCCGACATTTTGAGATCGCACTATAATCGCTCAAGTACTGAGGAGCTAAACCATTTAGTGCTTTGTAAATTATCAGCAATATTTTAATATGTATACGATGTTTAACCCTCTAGGCGCCACGGTCGAGCACTGAATAAAACGACAGATTTTTTTCAAATTGGGGGTCAAATTTCGTTCGACCCCCCCCTCCACTGGATGGCAGACATGTCATGCTTCACCCCCGACTCAAAAAAACGTCTTGTTTCTATACAAAATGTTCGAGTTAGAGCGCATTGAATCAGTGCGATCAAAAGCGGAGCTAGTGTGCGAGTGAGCCACGTTATCAGAGCCTCTCCGCAATCGCTGCAACAGTATTGTGGTGGAGACTTTGTCTAATACCACTGGGTATGTTAGACGAGGTCGAAGTATTCATAGGACAGTTAGGAGGCAACGTGGAGGTAGGGTGAGGAGTCGCAATGACAATGACAGTAGTCCGAGCTGTGCACACTCGGCGCGCGCGCGAGGCAGATCTGGCCGCGCTGCTCGTATCATCTCACTCATGATCTGTGCCTTGCCGTGGCGAGTGAGCGTTTGAACTAAACAGGTCTTGTCTACTTGTTTGTATGTCATATGAATAATATATATGTGCCCCATACATGGAATCAGAGTGCCTACTGTATTTAGTAAATGGAAAATCTCTACAGCAAAAGGCCAACCACTACATGCATTCGGTTTGTTTCTACCATTTATTAGTAATGATTTACAGTTCGTTTACTACTTACTATATACCTGAGCATTCAGTATTGTGCAATATAGCATACAGAAGGTGATGGACATTTTGGGGGGGAAAGAAGTGCTGCATTTTATCATTTAAACGTGACTTTTCATGAAAATTCTATAATCCAAGATTGCCGCCACCATGACGTCATAATATGCAAATTAGATGGGAAAATGTAATCCCTACATAAACTTTGGGTCATCCTTAATATTTCTCTAATTTACAGAAAGTCTCTATCTTTTATCACTTTTAATATATAGCGTTTGAAATTAAGATGTCAAAATTGGACGTTTTAGGAAAAAACCTCTGGCGCCTAAAGGGTTAATAGGGAGCCAATGCAGTGTTGACAGAACCAGGCTAATATGTTCATACTTCCTGGTTCTTGGACCAGCTGTAGTTTGTTTATTAAGCGTGCAGGACAACCACCCATAATAGCATAACAATAATCTAGCCTTGATGTCATGAACGCATTAACTAATTGTTCTGCATTTGTCATTGAGAGCATGAGACGTAATTTAGATATATTTTTAAGATGGAAAAATGCAGTTTTACAGCTACTAGACATGTGACTTTCAAATAAAAGATTGGTATCAAAGAGCACACCCAGGTTCCTAACCGACTGCGAAGACTTGACAGAGCAGCCATCAAGTGTTAGACAGTATTCTAGGTTATTACCTGAGGAAGTTTTTTGTCCAATAATTAGAATCTCTGTTTTTTCAGAATTAAGTAGTAGGAAATTACTAGTCATACAGTTTTTTATATCAGCTATGCATTCTGTTAATTTTGTGAATTGGTAAGTTTCGTCAGGGTGTGAAGAAATATAGAGCTGAGTATCATCAGCATGACAGTGAAAACTAATGCCATGCTTCCTAATGATATCTCCTAAGGGTAGCATGTGAACAGCAACGGTCCAAGTACTGAGCCTTGTGGTACACCATACTGAACTTTTGATCGATAAGACATCTCTTCATTTACTGCTACAAACTGATAACGGTCAGATAAGTATGATTTAAACCATGCTAATGCAATTCCACTAATGCCAACATAATTTCGAAAGTCTATTTAAAAGAATGTTGCGGTCAATGGTATCAAATGTAGCACTAAGATCGAGTAACTTTAATAGAGAGATACAACCACGATCGGATGATAAGAGCAAATCATTTGTGACTGATGAAACTGTCTCAGTACTATGGTACGGTTTAAATCCTGACTGAAAATCCTTGCAGATACCATTTCTTTCTAAAAAGGAACATAGTTGTGAAGATATTGCCTTTTCTAGTATCTTTGACAGAAAAGGTAGATTCGAGATCGGCCTGTAAATTTCTAATTCTGTAGGATCAAGTTGCGTTTTTTTAACAAGCGGTTTAATCATAGCAAGCATAAACGTTTTTGGTACGTATCCTAATGACGAAGACGAATTAATGAAATTAAGAAGAGGATATATGACCTCTGGAAGCATCTCTTTCAATGGCTAATTCGGTATAGGGTCTAACATACATGTTGTCGATTTAGATGATTTAACGAGGTTAGAAAATTCTTCCTCTCCGATAGCAATGAATTAATCAAAATTTTCCTCAGGAGACTACAATGCACTGCCTGATGCGATACTGTAGTAGACAGTTGCATAGTTATAATTTTCTCCCTGATATTATCAATCTTGTAAGTAAAGATGTGCATAAAGTCATTACTGCTGTGCTGCTTGGAAACGTCTGGGCTTGAAGCTTTATTTTTCGTTAATTTAGCCACTGTTTCAAATAAATACCTAGGGTTTTGTTTATTTTCTTCTAATGGGGTTAAAAAATACGCAGATATAGCAGCTTTTAAGGCCTCTCTGTACGCAATCGTGCTCTCTTTCCATGAAATGCGAGAAAAAAAAACTCTAGTTTTGCTTCTTCCAGTTGCGCTCCATTTTTCTGGCTGCTCTCTTAAGGGCCTGAGTGTGGTCGTTGTACCACGGTGTTGGACTATTTTCTTTAATCTTCTTTAAGCGCAAAGGAGCAACTGTTTAAAGTGCTGGAAAGGCTGACCTGGTCAGGAATATTATTAATAAAGAGATCTTTAGTGGCAGAAGTGATAGGTCTAACATATTTGTAACACGGAGTCAACTTTGCAGCCTTGGCCAAATGAAGTATATACGAGACTAGATAATGATCTGAGATGTCATCGCTCTGCTGTAGAATTTTAAGGGCATCAACATTGATTCCATGCGATAATATTAGATCTAGAATAGGATTACGACAATGAGTAGGTCCTGAGACGTGTTGACACTGACACTCCAATAGAGTTCAGAATGTCTTTAAATGCCAAACCCAATGCATCTTTTTCGTGGTCTATATGTATATTAAAATCACCAACAATTAGGACTTTATCTGCAGCCAGTACTAACAGCAAATTCTTTATATAAAATCTGTATGGTACCCTGGTGGCCTGTATACAGTAGCCAGCACAAATTTCAAATGTGATTTATCATTTACACTAGATAGTGTTACGTTAAGCACCAACACCTCAAAATAATTATATTTAAAACTAGACTTCTCAGTAATTCTGAAGATATTACTGTAAATTACAGCAACACCTCCCCCTTTGCCTTTCAGACGACGCTCATGTTTATAACCGTAATCTTGCGGAGTGGACTCATTTAAAGTAATGTAATCGTCTGGTTTGAGCCAGGTTGCTGTCAAACACAGCACATCTAGGTTATAATCTGTAATCATATCATTAACAATAAGTGCTTTTTAATTAAGGGATCGAATATTCAGCAAACCGAGGTTTATTATTTGTTCATCCGTATTATATCTGCTTTTTATTTGTTGAATATATGTAATATATATTACATTTCATACAGTATTGTTTTCCTACAGTTATGAAAGACCTGTTTGTGAAAAGTTTTTTATTTATTTATTTATTATTGTTTATGTTAAAACAGCACCTGCTTTCTGCTCACGGAGTTAGCCTACCTGCTGAAATCACATTAGCCTGCTGGCAAGTTATGGAACATTTATTCATTGTTTATCCCTGAGCATCCTTACATTTTTTCACTGTTAAATGTGTGAGCTGTTAAAAGTATAACTGGAGACAGGACCGGAAAAGAATGTCTGTTTTTATTTAATATTTTGGTTTTCTGAAAACCAAATCTTTTTTTGTGAAAGAGCCATGCGTTAAAAGTCAGATGGCACTTAAGCTACTTTATGATTTACTATATGTCTGATCAAAAGAAATAAAAAGTTAACTACCTATACCGTATAGAATTGCATAGCATCATATTTTTCTCCATTGCATTGTATATATGTTACATTGAATAGCATCTCGTTGAAAAGAATCGAAATCAGATCACATCGCATCGTAATAGTAGTGAATCTAATTGCATCGCATGCTGCTTATATGAATCTTTAAAGTTTCGTATCGTTGGCTATGCATCGAGATGTGTATCGCATCAGCCTCAGTCACATCCCTAGTCTCTATATGATGATATCAAGGTGAAAGAGTATCTATGTGATGGGATTTATCTGACCTCAGTGACGTGAGATAGCTAGCAGACGGTCGGTTTAGCCAGTCTGTCTGCTTCCTGACCTGAGCCCCAATTAATTTTGAGCTCTAAGGCTATGTGCCATATTACTAGAGAGAAGAGCAGGGATGAATACCTTCTCTTCTATATTATTTTGCGGACACCACATAGAGAGCCAGCCATTGAGTGAGCACAGTCTATTAATCTCATAATTTCTTCGAACAGGAAGGGGGCCAGAGCAAATTACAGTGCCTGACATCATACTTGCGACTTCACACACATCTTTAACGTTAATTTTAGTGATCTTCGACTGGAGAAGTCGAACATCATTAGTACCGACGTGAATAATAATCTTAGAGAATTTACGATTAGCATTAGCCAGCATTTTTTAATTTGCTTTGATGTCAGGCGCTCTGGCTCCCGGCAAACATGTGATTATGGTGGCTGGTGTCACAATCCGTGTAAAATAATCGCCAATAACTAGGGCACATTCAACAGGATTCTCAGTGGGTGTTTCACTGATTGGGGAGAACCTGTTCAATGTTGTAATCGGAACGGAAGAGCGGTGGTTTGTCCTCAGACTACAGCGTCTCACGGTCATCCAGTTGCCCTGCTGGATGGGCTCTACAGCCGGAACCGAACAATGTTCACTAAGCTAGTTGCATCCAAAGCAGTATCTAAAGCCCTTGGGCTCTAACTATCCTCATTTAAAGTTTGGATGCGTGTCTCTAGTTCTGAAATCTTTTCTGTCAGCCTGACTGTCTCCCTGCATTTATCACATGTAAATCCTATATTGCTGACAGAGAAGGCTTTACTATACATGTGACAATAACAGGAGAAGACATTACTCACCGTGTTTGTTGACTAATCCTATACTTACCACATTTATTTGATGGATTCGTTGGCGTGAGCGCGAGAGAAAAAAATAAATAAATAAAGATGGCAGACACGAGCGGAAAAATATAAATAAAAATGAAGACGACAGGCACGGATGGCGCGTTAACAGGCTAGCGAGTTACAAGCGTGTTGTGCAGGCTAGTGAAATTTCTAGCGTGTTGTACTAGTGATAACGATTTAGATAGAAACTAGCGATGTCAGATTAATGTTTGGTGAAGAGTAAGATAGAATTAGCAATATAAACAACACGGAATGATAGCAAATTAAGATTCAAGAATAGTGGACGGAGAAGCAAACCACTCAGCAGCAATGCAGACAGGAGCAATCGATTAAGGCCTCGATCAAGCAATCTCTGTAATGAGAATTAATGCTTATTCCAGCACTCACCGGGTTGCTGAAGTGCCTCTGCTGTCGTTCGCCAGCATTTATCTTTTTTCACTGTCGTTGTAGTCCCTTGAGGAAACGTTGTTGCCACGAACCTTTCCTCCATTGCATAATTCCACCTAGCAACAATGACATCGTCTCATTTTCGCTTTGCAATGTTTGTGTACAGAAGAGCTTCTGTGCTCCTATTGGTCAACTTCGCAGATGTGACGGAACCCGTCATGGAGGACGGGTAAAAAATTAAACATGCTAGTCTTTCTGTCGGGACATCTTGAAGCGTCACAGACGTGGCGTCAGCTGTCGTCCACTATGACACATTATACGAGATGAATCGACAGCTTCTTTTATCTCGACGCCCATAGTCATTTACAAATCACCACAACACTCTATGTCAAATGGATTGTGCCAAAAACAGGCTGGTATTGTGTAATCTGAACCCGGCATAAGAGACTTTATTAAAAAGTATATACTGTATAACAAACTAATACTTTTTCTCCAACACTGAATTTTCCAAATGCACCATTTTCACCTCTCAGGTTTTCACCAGGCTAATATTGTTCATTGAAAGGATTTTCAAAGTATATATTGATGTCTGGACTCTGGGCACAAAATTCTAGCAAACAACTTCTCAAAAGGACTTTAACTGTCCAAAACTGAACATTTCTTGCAGAGTGGCATATGATGTATCAGTGCTGCTTAACTTGTTTCATCTTGCTCAGATTTGAGGCAGCTACTGGTCATTCTTCTCACGATTAATGCTATCCCTATGGGCAAACATCTCCATTATCTAAACACGCCATCCTTTGTCATGTTGTCAGGACTTCAGCACCAAACAGGAAATTTGACTTTTGCAGATCCAATTACAGCATCTGCACATCCCCTTACAAACACTCACAGACAGAGAGGAACTTGGCACGTGGAATGTCTGTCCGTCTGAATTTCGTCAACGATTACCTTCAGTTTCAGCGTGCACATTTCACTTGTCTCTAAAAAGACGGCGTGCACTGTATATATATATATCTCGCATGACAGATCAGTCACCATTCACTTAGTATTGAGGGGTGGCACAGAAAGTCTGATTCACACTGATGGTTCAATGAATTTGTTTAGTCCATCTGCCAACAATACCCATGAAGACATGTTATCAATAATGTCACCTAGATCTCTATTGATACAATTAAAAGGAAAAGGAATCCATACACGCACCCCTTGGCTCTCTCTCTCTCTCTCCCTCTTCCTGCTCCTCTCTTTCCTTTGCTCATGTTCAGCCAAGCGCATACAGGATATTAGCTCCTCTCCTGGCAAATTTGCTTTTCACATCTTTTTCTTTCTTCTTCCTCTTCCAGTTCTTGGAAGGACTTGTTATTGAGCTTAGTGTCCACAAATGCCATTGATCCGAGCCGCCACTCCGATCCATACCCGAGAGCTTTAACACCCTCTCAGCATGTAAGTAATACTAATCCCGCTCAACTTGTGGAGCCATTGATTTTATAGATCTCCCTCGAAAGTTGTGATAATGATATATCATTGTTAAATTTGGTAGAACAAACTGCTTTGCCAATCAGTCTATGTACGCACGGGTAAGGATTCAAAAGGTGCACCGCTTTTTCAACCTCTCTGCTCAGGTGTGACCTGTCTTTGTCACTTGTTTGCTCTTTTTAGAAGGGCTGCAGGGGTCCTAAACTTTTGATAGGGATGTAAGAATAAATTGTGTATGACAACTGAACAATTCAAATGTAAAAGTCTGTACACTGTAAAAAAAACTTGCTGCCTTGAATTTTTAAGTACAATCAACTTAGATGTTTAAGTCATTTCAACTTAAATTACATTATGCCTGAAGAAGGTCGGAAGACCGAAAGCTTGCTATTAACATTGATTTTGCACAGTGTTTTGAGTGTGCGGCTGCTGTATTTTTACAACTTAAATTACATTAAACTGACTTAAACAATTAGTTAAATATTGTATAACATAAAAAGCAATGTAAAATCATGTTGCAATAACTTATTGATCATTTAATTTTTTCAGTTTATAGTTTCTATTCTTCAGACACTTCCTTTACTCATGTTTTGTTTAAAAATGAGGTTACACTTTATTTTAAGGTGTCATTTTTACAGTGTAATTAAATATTTAAGTACAGTGTTAATTAACTACATGTACTTAGTATAGGGTTAGGGTAGGATTTAGGGATGGGACGATTACCGGTTTCACTATAAACCACGATAAAATGTACTGACGGTTAGTAATATCGTTTAAAATTCAATTATCATTAAAACCGTGTTTGATTATCGCTATTTTAATAACTGACTATAAATCCTGTCCAGCCAGCAACAGTCTGACGCAGGCGCGCAATGTTGGGTTTTTTTTTATTCGAGAAGGAATGGCGGAAGACGGTGACCGTGTTCGGGAGATTTTTCAGCCTTTTAAGAGGACCAAATCTGAGGTGTGGTCATATTTTGGCATTTACAAAAATCCTGAGGGAAACTTAATCGAGCATGGTCACTGTCGGCAGAACATGCACAAAAGAAGTCGCAGTGATAGGGGTAAACACTTCAAATCTGCCGAGTCGTCCTCTGTGACCATCACTGTTGTAGCGAACGCAAGGCAAGTTCACTTTGACCTCAATACTAAAACTACGTCTGGGAAATAATTGGGCACAAAATGTTGTTTTGAGTTGAAATATTTTATCTCACTCACTTGAAATAAACTTGAAGCTTCCGCTAAGAAAATTTCGCAGCAATAAGTGGCTTTGAGCCAAAGACAAACGGACAAGTTCAAACAAGACTATTAAGAGTGACATTTAAGAGATAATAATGTATATTCATTGTACACTTATAACACCCATTTTTTTTACCACATAATTACGGGGACATATTGAATAGAGATTAATGTCTCTATTCTTACCTGTTAAATACATTTTGTACGGGGTACAAAACTCGTCCGGCAAGACGATCACAACAATATTATTACATTCTGTAAACAATAAATCAACTCTGATATCATTCTCAATACAATCAAAAACGAAGACGCAAGATGACAAATTGTATTTGAATGAAATAAGAGCGCGCGTCCGTTGTGATATACATGGATTTGCGCTGTTATAATGCGTTGCTATTGACGACGGTCATTATAAGGAAGGAATGCCACAGAATAGAATTTTGCTTTAGAAAGTCCATAGAGCTGCTCGTTTTATTTGTTGTTTGTTGATTATCAAATATAAACCTTTTTGAAATGTTTTCAGTGTGAGCATCAGTTCTTTTTTAACACTTTCATCTTGTTTTAACAAAACCGTGATAATATTGATAATCACGATAATTTCGGTCACTATAATCGTGATATGAAATTTTCATACCGTCCCATCCCTAGTAGGATTAGAATTTGGTTGAGGGTTAATTGCATATAATTAGGCATAATTTACTGTTATTACTCTGGTAATTACATGTAACATATGTAACAAGGACACTGTAAAATAAAGTATTACCAAAAATGATAGGCTAACTGAGCAGAGCTACAAGCAAGTTATGAAGATTTCTGAAGAAACAAATTTTGCATTTGAAGAACTTTTACACAAAACTAGATTTATTTATTTACATATTTTTAAGATCAATACGTCAACATTCAATTAAAAAGACCCTCAGATTAATTACACTTAATATTAATGATCAAAATAAACACAATTTCAGCAGAAGTACAGTACAAGAGAAAAAACTCTCTGGCTGTGTTTAGGAGGCCTTTGAATATTGACTTGACAATAGAGACTTTGAAGTTACAAAGTTTGAGATTTAGAATATTTTTTAGTATAAGTAATCATATAAAAAATAACCCGAAAAGTCTGTTTTTGAAGGTGTCGTTTATTATTTGAAATGTGCAATATAAAAAGGGTCAATCTGTTGGATTTCTGCTCCTATATTTCTTCCATAACACTGACAGTCTTGCCTTTGACTGTTAAAACCGGTTGAGTAGCAAAACACTTCTTTGCTCCACATTACCCTGATGAATTAAAAAGGAGCATAGCTGCCAGGAATGTGCTTTTTGTGTGGTTGTTTCGCCAGAAGACAGAACGCCCCCCCCCCCCCCCCCCTTCCCCTTCCTAACTGACAATGTGCAACAACAACATATACATCTAAACAAAACCTAGTTAAATCCCAGTTGATTACCATTGCAAAGTATAGAGGTGACAAATAGTTTAAATAAGCCCTACAGCATTTGATACCTCCCAGGGCTACAGCGAGCAGAGAAACTGCACCGAAGGCAGTATCTCTTCATCGTACACACCACAGAAAACAGAAAACCTGCAAGATGAAGAATGTTTACCGTGGCAGCATCCCTCCTAATATGGCCGAGGCACACATGGGTAGTGATGTAGGGCCAGGACTGGAGGGGGGAGAGAGAACTAATGGGCTACGCAGAAATGCCTCGGTGCAAAGCGCTAGCATTGGCCAGACACAGCTGAGGGCCTCAGAGGAAAGAGACGCCTATTAGAGGAGGATAAGGGTCTGTTTGGAGGAGAAGCCTTATAATGCTGTACTGGGCAACAGCGCTGGTCTGTGTATCAATTAAAGAGAGGAAAATATGACATGGAAGTTGAGATGCATTAAATAAAAAGAAAAAAACCTGGCCGAGGGGCTGCAGCTTCCACCTGCTGTGATGCTCCAAAGGGAGAACGCTCGTCACCCAGCAAATAATGCGCGAGAGATCGATGGTATGTGTGTGTGTGTATGTGTGTTTAAGTGGAAGCATTGTCCGGGGCACTGGAAATGAGCAGCTATACCTTCTGGCATAGGGCAGCCTAAGTAAATGAGAAGAGGCCTTCTAAATCCAGAGAGAAAGAAAAAATATAACATGTCAATGGGTCTGGGCCATGATGATGGCTAATGTACTTTTAATTCATCTTCAATTCCTTGCTCTTCCAAGCCTAAGGGTGATCACTCTGCCAGTTTCAGTGGCCTACATTCCCACTATTAAAGGGACATTAGTGTGCGTGTGTGTGTCACTGTTGTGTGTGACTGACCAAGGCTGCACACTCTTTAAGACTAAGCCTGTTCAAATGAATACATGAAGTAAAGTCTAAAGCCTTGTTTATAGTCAACGCGTCCGCAAGAGCGGGAAGGTGCGCGGCAAAAGTGACGTCAGTCCGGTGTGGGCGGTCGTGCGCGTTGGGTGCGCAAGACCCCATTTCGCCTGCCGGTGTGCACGGCACTTTTTGTAACTTCGCGCGCGGCGCCGCATCCGAAGATGAACGACTTCGAGCCGAATCTGGCCGAACTGGTACATCTGTACCAGCATGTTTATGAATCCTTCTACACACAGAGACATTTGCATTGATGGGCGACCATAAAAAGCCTAATAGGAACACATTTGCATTAAGCACCCAGTTTGCACTTGTCTAACGTAACTGCTTACATTTACAAAATAAACCTACAATAGCAGAAGTAAGCCCTACTGATGGAATTAAGGTTTAAACACTCTTCAATAAGGCTTCAGTTGTTTAACTAGTTTACATGCAGTGAAAGTACAATAAACCTAGGCTACTGCATTTATTACTCTTTTTATATGAATCAGCAAGTAATAAACTACTAATAAACGGAAAACTACTTCTTCACTGCTGATTCCTGGTGGTTTAGAGGAGAATTCTCAGAGTCGCCCCCTGCCGTTTCACAGAATAGCACAACGGCGAGCGCGTCCAGTATAAACGCCTCGTCCGTTTGGGGAGGTCCGCGCGCAGTCAGCGGAGACTCGCGCTCGTGCGGACGCGTCGAGTATAACCAAGGCTTAACAAAGCCAGTAGATGAAAAGAGATTTGGTCCAGACTGGAACATGACCAGCATTCTTCAAAGGCTCATAAGTTAAAACATAAAGACATGCCCTAAAGTCAGGTAAATGTTGAGAATTAAACTGTTAATATGCAGTTATTCCTTTTAAAAACATGGATATTAAATTATGTATCCGTCATGATATATATATATATATATATATATATATATATATATATATATATATATACTGTAGAACTGAATGATTGTCATAAACACAATTCTTAACATTAGTATTTACATGGTACTCTACAGTACCTCAAATATATGCTTATTTTGGATTTTATTAAAATGCTAAAAAAGCACTATCGCGACCATGCATAGGATAAGTGAGGAAATTATATTAATTTCTAAAACCAAAAAAAATATTATAAAGAAATAAATCAGCGTTCAAATAAGATTTTCAAATTAGCCACATACAAAAAACACATTCTTCTCTAGAGCAGGTGACGATGAAAAATAAGAAATATTGAGCTAACTTAGGCATAAGATTCTATTCTTCTTTGTATAGGTGATGACACATCACCCAAATGACAATTGCTAGTAAACAATAATGAGCCATGCTGACACCTACCACTGATCTCAGGGCAAAATCAAAAGAAATGCACAATGTCTGTGGGTGTGTGTACGTGTTTTGGTTTGAGGTGGGTTAACGCGATTTTCGTTCCGCCTGTCGGCTCTAGAGACCTGGCTTTGTGAGGGCTGGTCAGGTGAAGTCGAGGCTCAGCCCCCCTGTGGCCATTAGTGTGGACAGGAGACAACCCAATAAAGAAAGGATGCTTTGATGCACACAGGTCACTGCACAACTGCCAGTTACAACTCATCTCCACTTTTAACAGTGACGTGCGAGGGTGGATTGGTAGGGGCCTATGGGGGCTAATGGTAAGACCTAATTACTGGACATTCTCTTGTGGTTTTGCACAGATTCTGGAAGCTTCTACGGGTGCGGGCTAATGCTAGTTGCATAAGACCATGGCCATGTAAGGGCGCTGATGGGAGTTTGAGCATGCAACAGAGTGAATTTACTTCTGCAAACATCTCCAGGGCCACTTCGGGAAGAGAGGGAGAACTGAGCGCACAAGGAAGGCAGCAATCTTTATGTCAGCCGTTATATTGTTAATGCGCTGTTTTCTGTTTATTAATACACCATGCATACACACACACACACACACACACAATCTGCCTGCCCCCTCTGATGTTTTCCTGCCATTTCCTTTGGCACGCAGTAGTGCATTTTAAAAGATGCTGAGAAGAGAAAGCCAACAGTGAATCTTTAAGGATTTGACTTGCAAAAAGCACCTCATATATTGTTTATGAAAAAAGCACCCCTCTATCTCCCATCTGCCCCCAGCATGTTAGTTTGTTTTATTTACTTATTTTTAGACCCGTGCACTAGTTAGGGGAGAGGCGCACTTGTCTGTGTACATCTACCTCGATGAAGACAGACTGCGTCCTCATCTGTCATTTCATATAAGAGGAGTCAAAACGCTTCCATTCAGGTTAAAGATTCCTCTGTGACATCCCCAATTGAGTCAACAGATTTTCTTTTCTCTTACTTCTTCTACAGAACTATCAGGGAGAAAGGGGTGAAAGACAATGAAATTCCTGAGCGTGTGTAACTGTAATGATAAAACAGAAAGAAAAAAAGAATTAAAAAAGAATCTGTCAAGCGGGTGTCAACTCCCTCCACTTGGCGGAAAACCTCTTAAGAGAGGAGAAAAAGAGAGCAGGAAAATTACCCTCCGTAATTGGCATGTTGATCAAAGACAGCGATGGCAGCCGAACAATAAAACCTTTAATTTATCAGAATTCATTATGAGCTACTGTTGTAACGCCAAGATACATTAGAATAAATAGAGACAGAGAATCAAAGGCTCTTCTGTTGGATGGTTTTGTTGACTGCTCTCGTTTCGAGACGCACATGAGGGTGAAGGTGGTGGCGCTGGTGGGGGGGTTCACTTACATACCTGATAACAGTTCATCCTAATCACGACCTTGACAGGTAAACATGACATTCAGCGTTTCCCTATGAATATGAATGTGTGCTGGCTGTTCGGTGTCTGCCTGCTGACTGGAAAGGGCACAAGAGAGGGAAGCTGTCAACGTGGGGCCTGGGGACCTTGTTCCATGCGAGTGCTCTCTGATGGTGGAGGCCTGACTCTGCCCCTCTGTCCACGGCAGATAAATGGACACATTACAGCTGAGTCGTCAACTCTGGATATGTGGTGAGCAGTATTGAGGGACAAGCATGTTAATTATTCACCAGTCTAGGCCTAGAGTTGAGAAAGAGAGGGAGAGTTGGATGTCTGACTATAAAAATGGAAATATACCTGAAACACCACGTGTGGTTCTTCAGATTGGTGGAACCTTCTGGAGCACCTCGTTGTACCTTCTGAAATATCCTATTTCAGGGGTGTCCAATCCTGCTCCTGAAGGGCCACTATCCTTCAGAGTTTAGCTCCAATTCTAAGTCAACACACCTTATCCAGCTAATCAAGGTCTTTAAGGGTACGTTTACACTGTCAACGATATGATATGTTTACAATGATATGCTTAAAACGGAGTTAAAGTTCATCCATTGATTTTTCCGCGTACAGACGACACCATTGTCAAAACAATCCCCATTCACACGGATCCGCGAAAATGTCTAAAAACGCTGTATTCTGCTGCCAGGCCATTAGATGGCGATGAAACTCTATAGACCGAACACATAACACGCATGTGCATGATGTCATCGTCTTCAGAGATTCACATTTTTGTTGTTTACACGGAGACGCTTTTCAAAAACTTGCACTTTGAAACCCGTTTTTCAAAAGTTTGCATTTTCAGGCACCCAAAACGCAGTTGTCGTGTAGACGAAAGGCCAATATACATTAAAAGTTTTATGTTTTTAGTTGAAAACGGTGTTGAGTAAACAGCCCCTCAGGTTACTAGAAACTTCCAGGCAAGAGTGTTGGGCAAGGTTGGAGCTAAACTCCAGGAGCAGGACTATCCCTATCCTATTTAGTAACTCAAGGAGATTCTATATATATATATATTATATGTGCTTAAGATACAGTTACCAGAGGAACAGTCTTTAGAGTGCTTGCAGAAACTTTTGGGTTTAATTTTCTAAGTAGGAACTAACTGGGAACAAATCACTGCATATAAGTTCCAGTTCCAGCTGCTAGTGGAAAACATAGCTCTAATGTTCTGGTTCACAATTTATTTTTGGCCATAAAGCAGTGTTGAAGCCAAGACCAGCTCATTCAAGTCCGAATATATGTAGAGACATAAGTAGGTTGAGTACTAGTAAAGACCAAGACAGAAGAGGTTCAAGTCTGAGTCAAGACTGAGAAATAATTTAGATGATTTAAGCTTGTCAGTGTCACACAAACCTCCACAGCGCGTAGAGACACGATAGCACAGAGTGGCTCACATGTGCAAGTCAGAAAACACCAGAACAGAGTCCGTTCTCGAGTACTACAACACTGTCATGAAGCTCACCTTCAAAAGGAAAACAAGGGCATAACAGGGTCAGGAAATTACACCATCCAGACTTGCATGGTCTGCATAAGGGTCACCGTGCAATATATCAGAGCTTATGCACTACCCACCAACCCTCTATTTTTAACTAATCACATGCATAATGTTTATGTATATTTTCCTTTCTACTTAGTGTCCATTTACACGACAAAAATACACAACAACGGAGACATTTTTCCTTTTTCAGCATTCAGACAACACCGTTGTCAAAACGTTCCCCATTCACACAGATCCGCGAAAACGAGTAAAAACGTTGTATTCTGCTGCCAGGCCATTAGATGACAATGAAACACTACAGACTTAACACAAAATACGCATGTGCATGACGACATCGTCTTCAGAGATTCGCTTTTTTGTTGTTTACACGGAGACTGTTTTAAAAAACTTTGAAACCCGTTTTCAAAAGTTTGAGTTTTCAGGCACCCATTTAAATGAATGGCCAAAAACAAAGTTTTACATTTTTTGTTGAAAACAGTGTTGTGTAAACAGCCCCTTAGTCATGCGTCATTCGCCTTGGTGAAGCCATAAAATCATTCAGGACACAAACCGTTAATAATCTCAATAACCAAGCTCTCCCATTCAGCCCTTCACAAATCTCAAACAGCTGCCCGTGAGAGTCATCATGCAGGGCCAGATGGGACCACTTTCTGTTGACAAATACATTACTGCGCATCAATTAGACTGATTCTTCACACTGGCCCCGACTGCTGACATTAATCAGAAAATGAGGGATGAGCCCCTTAAAAGAATTACAGCAAGCTGGCTGTTGGAGTGACAGTATGGGTACTAGAGGATATTACTATTCCCTTCTAGAGACGACGTCCCCCTTCTCTTTTAATACCTTCTCGTCCTCATTTCCTTGATCCCTAAAGATCATTGGCCATACACCTGCATTCTTCTCGCAGTTATTTTCTCTCAATATTTTTTTTCTCCCTCTCCTGCTCAAGCTCAAGTTACCACTCACATTATGGCAAACACATAGATAAGATGGTCGGCATAAACACACCCAAGAAATCTAGTATCTCTCGTATGCCTCCTTCATGAACCACCATCGTCAATTGCCTAGTGCATGATTCTCTCTGGCTATAGACTCTCTGATTAGCTCAGACAGGCAGTTGTTTTTACGGTGAGATATAAATGGAAATACAAGGTGATATATGGCACAGTCAAAGAGGCCCAGCCTATTGTAAGATAAAGAGTTCAAAGGTCAGAAGGTTCAAGGAATCAAAAATGAAAGATGCTTACTGGATTTTGGCATCAATATGGCAGACTTTTAACATGCTTGCATAGCTATGGCTAAAAGTCTTAAGTATAATATAAGTGTATTTTAAAATATGATAAATTACATGCATCATTTAAGTTATTTTCAGTTAGTTAAAGTCCTCAAATCTGATTGGTCGAGCAATGTTCCAAGATTGCTGATATTTCACCAGTATCAGCACTGGGACTTTTTTTACTCTGCTTCTCCATGTTAGTTCCACTCAGATTTGACAGATTTTGTTATTTTTTAAATTATTTTTAAATTTACTTTTCCGAAGGTTCCATAGTATACCATTAAGAGAGTCTTATTTGAGTCACTGCATTCTTCATTCAGCCCATTCATTCAAAAATGCTGACTCATTCGCTAATAAAACAAGTGACCAGTAGAATGAATCACCAAATTGGATGAACGAATGATTCAATGACTCCTACAGACTGCCACTTGTTTCAAGCACACAGGTATATTTGCATGCAATGCAATGGTTCAGTTTTGACTTTAATTGGAACTATTTTCGTTGACGGACAAAAACAAAGTGATATTGTATATAACATTTAAGTGACTCAATTTTAACTTTTTTTATTGAATGAACCGTTGCACTTTATAAATAATTATCACACAATTTGACGGCCTCTTTGCAACTCCATAATCAAGGGTTGTAACTGGCACATCTTTTGAAGTACAATAGTAATGACAGATCCTGAATATGTGGTTTAAGTACTAGTTTTACATAGAATGTATTCTGTGGGACACTCCGATAGTTAATTCATATAACAGTTATATTTATAAAATAAATATTTATTAATTTGTACAACAGCCCGTATTTTATCCTTATGGCTTATAGTAACTAAAAATGGCGGCGCTCTTCGGTCATTTTTGACAGAAAAATTTTACTTTTTTTTTTATCAGAATGGTACGAAACTTGGTAAAAGTTTTGGCACTTGCTATGTGAACAGCAACAACAAAAAAATCTTGGACATAAATCTAACAGGTTAAATGGTCCTGAAAAAAATTGTCACACTTATATTGCTCCTCGCGGTCAAAAATGACCACATTGGAAATTAATAGGGGACAAATTTCATCTAGTGGAAGAGTTTGGTACTGTGGTCAAACAAAATTTTAGTGAAAGCAATTTTTTTGAGATATCAGGCTCAAATTTTGACCACAACTTATTTAGATTTATGGCTTTGATTTTCTCACACTTTTAGAGTAAAACCGTGAAAATGTTTTTGTTTCATATAAAATTTTAAATAGTATTTTTCCACATTTTTAATTACAATACACATACAATTCTGTAACTTTTTTCAAGTTCACTTTTTAAAACTTTTTTCACTTCAGCTATAATCTGCCAAGTGTCTTCTTTGGGAAGAGATCAAACTTAAGTCTGTGCTCTAAAGCATTCAAGATTTACGACGGTTTAAGTTGGACATTTCATTTTCAGGTCTATGCTCAAAAAGTGAATAAATGGATTATAAATACAGCATTAAGAATTAAGTTCCATAAAATCCTCTAAAAATACAAAATATTAAATAAAAATCATGATCGAACTAAAATATAGAACATTAATTACATTGAAATAAAAATACATATTTCGGTCATTTGTGACCGACACGCGTAGAGCACCAGAGGGTAAAAACATCACATTTTTACTTTATGCTTAAGCATGGTAATATGTCAGAGTAGATCTAAAACAGGAATTCATGTTTTTTTTTTCTCATTCTATCCTCAGATGTTTGAGGGTGTTACTACTGTACCCACTACCCACACTCAGTAAGTGATGCTATGATTGACACAGAGACTGGAAAGATCCCTGTAGTCCAGCCTGTGGGTTGACACACACAAAAGCCCATCGCCACCAACCATGAAACACATAAGCGCTTCTTGGTGACAGACAACAAGCCCGAGATCTAATTTTCACTCCTCACTAACTGTAAATGATATCCAGGGCTGCAGGTGCGTACACAGGGCCGGGTAGGCGAAATGCAGAGTCTGAGATGTGGATTCGGCTAGGGAAAAGTGTAAGTCTTATACCCTGCACCCTCCATCTAGAGGTGGAGGACCTTGGTCAGCTTCCTAGCATTAAGACATGAGCGCTGAGGAGGGCAACTCTACCAGTCAGAACTGGCAGGTATAATTGCACTGAAAATCACTGTAAATCTGCTCCAGAAGGATCTCGGGGCATGGGGATGTCAGCAGCTGTCCCATGCGGTGAAATATGTTAAGAGCAGAGCACGTTACACACACACACACACACTAGACAGATGAAGCTGTTGGGCTGATTCTGCAGGTTTTCCTCTTGGCATCGAATCCACTCAGCTGAGAAGATATTTCCTCATTAGCCAGCCTCAGCTTCAGACAGCTGTGGGGCTTGGAGCAAAGAGGAAGAGTGTGTGTGTGTGTGTGTGTGTGTGTGTGTGTGTGTGTGTGTGTGTGTGTGTGTGTGTGTGTGTGTGTGTGTGTGTGTGTGTGTGAGTGAGAGAGAGAGAGAGAGAGAGAGAGAGAGAGAGAGAGAGAGAGAGAGAGAGAAATTGAGAAAGCGAACAAAAGATAAAGGAAGAAGATATACTAGAAAATATAAGTCAGTGGTTGCAATAAAGGGCATTCTGGGATGTATACATTTTGCTAGAGCATGGAGGTGAACACTGTGGAGGTTTAGGGTTATAGGGACTTTCAATCTAGCCTTATATTAAATACTGGGGTCCGGCGAAGGCCCAGCGAGTCTACAGTACAGGCTGTATCATAGAGATGGGGGATACTGGAGGAGATAAATCACTAAGTGCCTCACCTTGGGTCAGCAATCACACCAGAGGCCACCGACAATCTGTATTTGAAGCACTGCCTCTGCACTTTCAGGGCCCTGCTCTCTCGCCCCACTATAAATCAGCATACACACATATACAAGAGCACATTTCTAGAACCTGGTTATGCTTTAGCATCTGGTATCTGATTCAGGAACAGCAAACTCTTCCTTATCACGTTTAAAGGTTGTGTTGCTTGTAATATTCACATGATGCAATGTGGGGTCCAAATCTACCACACTTGAAATAGTAGATACACACTACCATTCAAAATTTTGGGGTCGGTAAGATTTTTTGAATGTTTTTGAAGTCTCTTCTACTCAGCAAGGCTGAATTTATTTGATCAAAAATACAGTAAAGACTGTGAATTATTATTGTAATTGTATATAACGGTAAGTAAAACTTTTGTAAAATTTTCTTTACTGTCACTGTCGGAAAATTTAATGCATCCTCACTGAATAAAACTATGTATCTCTCTCGCTAAAAAACAAAACAAAAACATGAGGTCCCTATGAGGAAGTGATGTTTTTTGAAAATGTAAAAATGCTTTCTATGATGTGTGGGTTTAGGGCTAGTGGATAGAATATATTTGTGCAGTAAAAAAAAAAAAGAATCATTATGTCTATGGAATATTCCCATAAAACATGAAAACCAAAAATCAAAACATCAAGGAAAAATGGTCTTGGTCATTAAATCCAATAAATATTCTACAACAACGTGGAGATCTGAAAAAAAAAACTCCTTATGGAAAATTTCTACATGATTTTGTAAGATTATTTTTTTATTAGATTGATGCATGTTTTTGACTTGAATTGTGCACTTTACTTACAGCACTACGGTTCTGTTAACCATTATTAGAATGGAATTACCATCCTAAACAAAACATTACCAATCAATAAGTAAATAACTTGCATTTGGGGCTTGGCGAGTGTGTATCTCTTGCTCAGCGAATAATGCCGGGCTGGGCAAAAGAAAAGAGCCAGTTCTGGACGTAGCCCCCCTGCTATGGTTGGAATTCTTGAGGTACGTGAGAAACGCAGATATGGCCAGGAATGAAATATAATCCAGAACCACATGAGAGAGAGGAAGTCACACGGACCAGGGCATCTCTGAACAGGAAGTTCTCTTGCTTCCTGAAGAGAGGAGTGTTGGAGCAGTGCCATATGTGACTGACAGATGGATTATTGTTTGGAGAAAGAAAAAAAAAGTGTGAAATCTGAGAGGCATTCTTATGAAATATACAGACGTACATGACCCATGCATGTACTCCTGGTCTGAGCTTCACGAACAGCCACATTCCTCAATGTCATCTGACCACCCGAAATATGATTATACACACATAATGACAATCATTTTCTTAAATTATGGAACATGGAGCCAATTACTAAATAATTTCTGACTGTCATGAGAACAGCACACATAATTATTTTAAAATTAGCTTCCAATAGCTCCATAATCATAATCCCCCCTCTTAAAAATCTCTATTTTGAGACCACTGATTATATTTCTTTAACCCCCTCTCTTAATTCAAGCTAGGCAATTTTCCTTCTTTTGACAAAACCAAATTTTTTTGGAAACAGTTAATCAGCTGGTCATTTGTCCTAATTGTTATTTCAAAGGGAAATGGAGAAGAGGGCTCATTTACTCAAATGCTGAGAAAATTCTCCTTACACTTTAAATATAAAAAAACACACACAAAAAAAAACACTTGGTGTCCCATACATAATCAAATGTAAACTGTAGATAAATAAATCTAATTAAGAATAAGATAAATAAATAATAAATAAATAAAACAAAAATAAAGATACCAGTTGCTTGACTAGGTATGTTATATGGAAAACAGTAGTTGGGAAAATATTTCAATATTTCATGTTTCACTTTACAAAAAGATTCAATTTGTTATCATTAGTTAACTACATTGGTTAACATGAAATACTTTTAAAGCATTTATTATTCTTAGTTAATTTTAATTACAAATACATTATTAAATAAAAGTTACATTTGCTAATATTATTTAATAGACCTGAGCTACATTATTAAAATCAAAGGTTCTTTATTGGCACCTATGGTTCTGTGAAGAACGTCCTGGTTGCGTATGCAACCCACCGTTCCCTGAAGGAGGGAACGGAGGACGTAGTCGACGCGACTGAAATGGGATCACGCTAGGGAGCCTATCATCTTCGATTACTATTGAACGAGCCAATGGAATTTGGCGTGCGTGATTTGCATCACACACTCCGCCCCCGCGGCGCGGGTATAAATACGGAAGTGGATGCACGCACTAGTTGCTTTTCGCTGAGGAGCCGAGAGTAACCCGGGGTCAGCGGTGGTCCAGCGGTAGTGGCAAGGGGACTACGTCCTCCGTTCCCTCCTTCAGGGAACGGTGGGTTGCATACGCAACCAGGACGTTCCCTTTCAGTCGATAACGTCGGACGTAGTCGACGCGACTGAAATGGGATCAACCATTGAACACGCCACTAACGCTGCCACCTTCCAGTGCCTAAACCAAAGCCTCCTGATGCCCCCGCAAACTTAAGGCGGGGAAGGACAGGGCTTAGGCCAGGGAAGTCACTGCTGTTCCTACAGGACCACTGGGAAAGCGTTCCCCGTACGTTGGAAGGAAGGGACGCTGCGGAAGCCACATCCAACCCAGAGGGAGGTAATGTGGAGAATACACATATGAACTGGGCGGCAACCGGGCAGTCTAACATATGGAATGTCACTGGGGTGGCTCCAGCCTAAGACGGGGGGAGACACACCGGACAGTGACGGCAGAGAGACTCTGCCGAGGGAAGACACGGGCTCACCGCAGGGAGCCGTATCGTGGAAGAATACACATATGGGGTCACCGAAGGGACCGCAACATATGGACCCAGCCTAACACAGGTTCCACACTGCTTACGAGTGGTAGGCCTAACACCAGACGTTCCGCACGTCCGACGTCGGAGGGGTGTGGAGGAACTCAACAGGGTTCAATTTTAAGGGAACTCAACTGGAGTAAAAAGGCGCACGTATCCAGTCCATAGGAGGGGAATGGCGCAGCAAGCCGACACTTGAACCGGGCTCACGGTGAAACTGGCTTCATGAGAAGGGAGCCCACGGGAAGCAGCGGTTCAACCAGGTGTCGTCCAGCCCCCAACTCTAGAATCTGTTTAGCAAAGTATATCGTCAACGCCCAGGCGGAGCCCTTTACACTCATCATAGAGGAGCTCAACACCTAAGTGGACATGTTGCATCTCGGATCTTTGCCGAAATGAAGGCAAGCACTAAGTGCAACTTTGCATGGAAACAGCCTTCCCTCTCTGCTGAATTCCAACAGATATTTGAAGAGCTGGTCTGAGGTCTATGACTTGCATTCTGTACACGTCCAAGCAAACGGACAGAGAAGCCAGGGCTGGATCTGCCTCCTCCAGGGCAGCGCTTGCAGGCTCACCACCTGCTCCTATTACGGGAGAGGTAGGAACCTTGGGCACAATCCGAGCCGGGGTCTCAGCCTGTGAGAGTTAGCCGGCCCAGACTCCAGGCACAATACGTTGACCGAAAGCGAGCAAGTCCCTACCCTCTAGTAGAGACCACGCGAGCAGGAGAACTGATATAACAGAATTTTTAACTCACTACCTGCAGTGGCTCAGGGGCGGTCTCTGCAGTGCAGTCGCACCAGGGACAAGGCCCAAGAGGATAAAGAGGGACACAAGGATTTACAAGACCTTGCTCCTCAGGAACCTGACGACCAGAACGTGCTTCTGCATACTTCTGCAACACGATGAGCGTCGTTTAAACACCGAGGCAACATCATTTTGAGGGTGATTCAGGAAAACAGCCTACTGCGACCCATTTTGCAGGAAAGAGAGCACTGAAGTGATCGAAAGCTTTCAGGATCTCCTCAGGAGAGAAGACGCACTCAACCACTTCTAAAGGCGTAAGCACGCTACCCAATTCTAGGGGGTGCTCGCAGAAGTGATGGTAACTATCACATGTCTTGTGATAGCCACCTGAACCTCCGCGTTCAGATGTAAGACCGCCCGGAATCTCCGGGGGAAGAACGCGTGTGCCATCGTGCCCCGTCCCCGAAAGAGTTTCCAGGGGAAGTCAGGAAGGCTGTTGAAGGGAACCAGGTCTAGTTGGGCCAATAAGGGGCAACTATGAAGACCTGTTCCTCTCCTGACATGGCACGTAGGTGCAAGTGACGGGCGCAAAGGACAGGAGCATTGCTCAACACAACATGTGAAGATCACTGGGCTTCAGGAGCATTTTCTGCTCAGCACTTGGGTGTGACAAGTTCACTGAGCTTCAGGAGCATTCCTGCTCAACACCTGAGTGTGATAAACTCACCGAGCTTCAGGAGCATTTCTGCTCAACACCTGAGCACGAAGAACCTCACTGAGCGACAGGAGCATTTCTGCTCAGCACTTGAGTGTGACAAGTTCACTGAACTTCAGGAGCATTCCCTCACTGAGCTTCAGGAGCATTTCTGCTCAACACTTGAGTGCGAAGAATTTCACTGAACGACAGGAGCATTTCTGCTCAGCACTTGAGTGTGACAAGTTCACTGAGCTTCAGGAGCATTACTGCTCAACACCTGAGTGTGATAAACTCACTGAGCTTCAGGAGCATTACTGCTCAACACTTGAGTGCGAGGAACTTCACTGAGCACCAGGAGCATTTCTGCTCAGCACTGCGTGTGATGAATTCACTGCGCTACCTGTGATGGACTCACTGAGCTACAGGAGCATTGCTGCTCAACACCTGAGTGCGATGAACTTCACTGAGTTTCAGGAGCAACTCTGCTCAACATGAAGTGTGATGATCTCACTGACCCGAGCAGCGCAAGGCGACCCTGAGTCGCCGTCACTTCTTAGAAGGCTCACTGGGGTTAAACGTATTCTGCGGGCCCCTGGGACAGCTGGGACCCCGTGTTTGTCCAAGGGTAGTCCGCTCGGTTTACTCAAACACTGGCGGAAAAATAAAACCGGGGGGGCAATTGAGCGGCCCCGGAATGGTCAAGACCCAGCGGACCCAGGGGATGGAGTCTCCACTTGCCCCGGCTATAACTGTCGTGAGGCTCGATGGCGGCACGATTGAGTAAGCGGGAGGGGTGGAACAAGGCGCCCTCAGAAGCGTCTGACTCCAAGGAGGAGGTGACGGGAGAGTTTGTGACACCCGCAATGTCTAACAACTCGAGGCACGAATGCCCGTGTAGTCGGGGGTCGCCCAGGCCCCCGTTAAAACACGCCCTTTGTACATGGCCCCTCTGCTGAGGAGGGTTTGGCAGCAGACCGGGATGAACTATAGTCACACAGGGTGAGCTGCTCTGCCACGGTCACCTCGGGACTCGATCGTAAAGCTAGCGCTGAAGCGGTCACATACGGAGGAAGCCAACTCAGGCTGTCGCTATCGTATACCCCAGGAGCCTCTGAATCTTTTCAGTGGGACCCTTTCTCACTTCAACCCCAGCTGAACACATTCTCACTGGAGAGACGTGTTGGATCGAGTACCTCTCCAAAACTGAAACAGAGATACTCAGCCCGTGGGCGAGATTACTCTCTTCCAGCTGACCTGAAGACCCAACGGGCTCTGGAGCACTCGAGGGGAAGGACACCACGTGTCCTTCAGGCCAAAGCTGCAGACCAATCTTGGGCCAAGATGGTCACAACCCACCACCTAGTAGCACGAAGAACGAGTTTACAACTGGCCTTCGTACCGGCTGGAGGAGCGGCTATATCAAATCCTTCGCCAGCAGGATAAGATAAGCACGCCCAAGTCAGGAGCACTGCTCAACACCTGGTGTGAAGAATATCACTGAATTTTCAGGAGCACGTCTGCTCAACACCTAATGTGATGTTACTATCACTGACCTGAGCGGGGTCGCCGAGCCTGAGGTGGGGCAGCAAAGTAGAGACAGTGGTGTTAGTGTGCAGTGCAACACTTACCTGTCTCCACCAGCGGCAGGGGACGTGAGAAGGCGGATGACCGGGTCCTCGAACGCCCCAAGCTGCCTGTTGGCGACCAAGGGAAGCTGGGGGATGTAAGGCTATTATACAGGGTCACATCCGCCATACTGGCCCACTTGGGACTCAGGAATAGAAAAATTGCTCTTTTTCTGAATATGTGGGTACCGCTGACCCCGTTTTTATAGGGGCCAGCGGCGGAACAGACACACACATAACAAAAAACTCCAGCCGGCCCTCCAACCAGCCAGAGGGAGTGGATCGGCGACCACTCCACAAGCAACTCCTCCATCCCTGAGAGCCCGTCCAGGTTCAGCGTTTTCTTTTGCGCTGGAACTTACCACCTGGCTTGGCAGCGCCTGGAGCGGGCTGGGCGCCCCTTCCGCGGCCGGCTCCGCGCCGGAACCTGGGTGAAGGCTGCTGCGGTGGTTCGGCGGGAGCTGAGGCGGCTGCAGGCGGACGCCCTCGGCGACGAGCAGGCGGAGGATCTGACCTCGGGGGGCGGGTGAAGGCAGCAGCGTCCCTCCGAGGCAGGATGTGCCGGATGGCCTCCGTCTGCTTCTGAGCTGTAGAGAACTGTTGGGCAAAGTTCTCCACAGCGTCGCCGAATAACCCAACCTGGGAAATGGGAGAGTCCAGGAACCGAACCTTGTCCGCATCTCTCATATCGGCCAGGTTGAGCCAGAGATGGCGCTCCTGGACCACTAGTGTGGACATCGCCGAACCCACCGCGCGAGCTGCAACCTTCGCCGCCCGGAGGGCGAGGTCAGTTGCAGTGCGGAGCTCACCCATGAGCTCAGGGTCCGAACTACCCTCGTGCATGTTCATGAGTGCCTGGGCCTGGTGGACCTGGAGCAACGCCATGGCATGCAAGGAGGAAGCGGCTTGCCCACAAGCTTTGTAAGCCTTGCCCGTAAGAGCGGACGAGAACTTACAGGCTTTAGAGGGGTGACGAGGATCACCTCTCCAGGAAGCGGCCGCCGTTGGGCATAACTGCATCGCAACGGCCCGCTCCACCGGAGGGATAGCCTCGTAACCCTTCACCGCTCCCCCATCAAGGGTAGTGAGAGGGGAGGAGCTACTCAGGCGGTTTCTGGCAGAGAAAGGTGCCATCCATGCCCTCGTAAGCTCCTCATGCACTTCAGGAAAGAAAGGAACCGGGGCGGCGGACTGAGAACCAGTACGGCCCGCCCCGATATACCAATCATCCAACCGAGACGGCTCGGGACACGGTGGAGGGTTCCACACGAGCCCTACCGCCTCGGCGGCCTTTTTCAGCATAGCTGACATCTCTGGATCTGGCTCGGGCAACACTGGTCTCCCGGAGGGAGGCAGCGCAGCCGAGTCATCATCTCCAGAGTTCAGCTCCCCCTCCGATGCTGCGATTGACAACGTATCCCCTGGAGGGGCCCCAAATGACACGGCTGGCCCGTCCATTACAGAGGGACCAGCGGGATCAATGGGGAGCTCCACCGGTTGCGGTGTGAAAGAGGAGTGAGGGACCCACGGGGCGTGGCCGGGCGGATTACCCCTCACTGTGATCCTCAGATCACCCAGCTTGGACGGCACCCCAGTCCTCCTCTGGGAAGGTAACCCAGAGGAAGAACAGGGGCGGGGCCCAGAGGTGGGGACTGCGCCAACGCTTTTAACGAAGGCGAGTCTAGATCTCAACACCGAGATGGACATGTTCCCGCAGTGAGAACATGTCTCATCCACGAAAGCTGCCTCAGCATGCTGTAAGCCCAAACATGCGACACAACTTTCGTGACCGTCAGAAGGGGATAGTGCCAGACCGCACCCAGAAACGCACGGATGGAATGGCATCTTGAAAAAGACGCACTCACACCCGTGTTGCTCTTTTAGGAAATGGGACCGTCACCAGTGCCGGAGCACACAGGGAATGACCGCGGCAAACACTGAATAGTCTTTCAACTAACAGTGAAGCACTCACTTCTCGCCCTCTAACCAACCGTCAACACACAAACAAACAGTAGAAATTTGATGCTGTTAAAACAGCAGTTGAGAGCTGAGAAGCTCGCGATCACCGCTGCACCACGCTGTAGAACACCAACACTGGAGAGGTCTTCCCGCAAGAACACCGACACACTCGCTCGTTGAACACAACAGCACTCTTCAGAGACATCAAAGACGAACGGCTCCGAAGCGAAAGGCAACTAGTGCGTGCATCCACTTCCGTATTTATACCCGCACCGCGGGGGCGGAGTGTGTGATGCAAATCACGCACGCCAAATTCCATTGGCTCGTTCAATAGTAATCGAAGATGATAGGCTCCCTAGCGTGATCCCATTTCAGTCGCGTCGACTACGTCCGACGTTATCGACTGAAAGGGAACATTTAACATTACAAATCTTTCCATCACACAAAGGTTTTTTATAGTGAAAAAGGTTATTTAGATTATTACTGCTCACTGAAAGGTTCTTTAAGGAACCCCAAATGGTTCTTCTATGGCATAAACCCCCCTATTGGAAACTTTATTTAACATGAACAGTTGCACTTTTTTAACTAACGTTAACAGATTAAAAAATACTGTAGCAAATGTATTGCTCATTTAATGCATTAACTAACGACTGTTGCCTTATTGTAAGGTGTGTTGTTGTTGTTGTTGTTTGAACAAATTGAATGATTGCAAATAGAGATGCCATTTTATTAAAACTGTACCTAAAAATTACAATTCTATCATTATTTACTCACCCTCATGTAATTCTTCTGTGGAAGAATAAAATAAAATATTTCAAGAAATGTCTCAATATAGGCAGTTTGGTACAGTTTGGTACCCAATATTCTTCAACATATATTTTGTGTTGCGCAGAAGAAAGTAAGTCATACGAGTTTGGAACGACATGAGGGTTAATACAGAAATTTTTGTTTTGTTTTGTTTTGTTTTTTGTCAACTATCCCTAAATATGAGTCCAGCTGCTCTACTGAAAACAGTCACTGCGTCCGAAGTCGAATACTTCCTACTATATAGTATGTGAAAAACAGTACGCCAAAAAGAGTAATATGTCCGAATACTCAAAAAACAGTAGACGGAAAGTTTTTCGGATGACCTACTTCTTTTACCGAGATTCTGAAGTGTGCATTCGGTGAACACTTTACTATCCCATTAGGTCACAGGAGAGGATTTGTGAATGGCAAATGACACTGGTAGGTCACGTGATGTTAACAACATGGCGGATGTAGTACAACAAACAGCACAGCAACAGATGTCGGGTGCTTCTGGTCACCGTCACCTCACAGCGATGAGCAATGCTAATGCAACACGAGTTTGTACATGTAAAAGAAAGATATGTGAGATGGACAGCGGGAAAGGGCTTTATTAGGGTCGCAAGTGCAGGGCTCAGCCCAGATACTAAGAATAATCACAAAAGAGAAGGAAAGCATTTTATGGGAGTGGAACAAACACAATATAACAGCGTGATCGGAAATGTGCTGGTGCACGAGAGAAGAGAAGTGGGTGAGTTTGAAAGATTGTGAGGGGAAATAATTTCACTTCTTCTATTAACCTGACACGATTACAATGGTTTGATGGGCCGCGTTATTTCATGGAGTATTAAGTTCAAATGTGTCTGGCAGGGGGACAATGGAGCCGGAGGTGGAGGAACGGCTGGCCTCACACACTCATGCATCCTCTTGCTCTGACAAACAATAAACAGCAGACAGTCAAATACACAAATGTGTGTGTGTGTGTGTGTGTGTGTGTGTGTCACTGTGGAAGGTTTTGAGGCCTGAGACTATGGGTGCTTATCCTTCCAACACTGTCAGTTTGAATATTTCAAATACAATATTACTGTTTTTTCTGTATTTTGGATCAAATAAAGGCAGGCTTGGTGAGCATAAGAGACTTTTTAAAAAATTGATTAATTATTCAACAGTAAATGTGCACTGCTCACAACCCTATTCCCCTTGACTTACTGTCAACTTTTTTGCCTTTGTCGCCATTGGCTTTTGGCTTGCTTAGTTGGGGACGTTTAATTTAATATTGAAAAATAATATTGATCTGCCTTTATTGACACCATTATATGAGAACTGAACTGAGCTGGACGAAGACATCACGGTTTACCTCAGAGCGGCTTTATATAAATATATATATATATAAATTAACTAAATTAATAACTTTTTTACAACAAAAATGAACCATCACTGAACTTACTTAAACTGGACTGTGACGCTATTTTCTTCTGGAAACAAACTTTGTTGCATTACTTTCCTGTTATCTCTATAAAGCTGCTTTGAAACAATCTGTAAAAAGCGTTATATAAATAAAGGTGACTTGACTTGACTGTAGTTTAGTTAGACCGGGTCTAGAGCTGAAATTACGTGCATTTTTTGTCGAGTTATAGCACAGTTCTGAGACTGTCAGTAATTGTACAGTCCGTGGCACTCCAAACCTGCCTGAAGTCACTGTGACATGGATTAAAAAGACTCCAATGTTAACTTTAACATATTGGTTTGCTGAAAGATGTTTGTGCAGGCACGTATTGTACTCTTTCTTAAATAACTCAGCTGAACATTTTATTCCGCGGATGGCTTTTAATTGGACGGCATCATTAAAAATCCGCCATCAATTAAAATCGCGAAATGAATGCAGAAATAAACGGGTAATTTCCACCAGTGATTGTGATAATGGTCTATTGTATCCAGGACAAATTAAAATATGCACAGATAAATCAATGTGGCAATGGGCAGCATCTGAGAAGACAATGCCGTTCAATTTAAAACCCAATCTTCAGCCTCTCATTGTTCAGAATGTGTGAGGAGTTTCAGTGTGTGTGTGTGTGTTTGTGTGTCTGTATGTGGAAAATACTGCCTCCATTTGGTCATACCTGAGACAATGAACAGCGAGGATCATGTTGCAAATATTATAGGAACACATTCATTATTAACTACAGATTTTATCTCAATAAACTCCTAATTTGCAGCTTATTAATTGTTAGTAAGGTAGTTGTTGTAATGGTTCAGTTTAGGTATTGGTTGGATTAAGGGATGTAGAATATGATCATGCAGAATAAGGTATTAATATGTGCTTTACAAGTACTAATAAACAGGCAATATCCTAATACTAGTAAATAGTATGGTAACACTTAATTTGGGGACCAATTTTCACTATCAAACATAAATATGTGAAATATTGTGAAAAAGAAGTACACTCTAGCATACTTATTACAGAAATAGCATATATTTAATATATACATGTATGTATATAGGAGATCTTATTCTGAAGCAGGTCCTTTATCAACAATTTTGCTAATTCTTATGAGAAGTGTCCAAATAATATAGAACACTGTAATCTATGCCAGTTTTTACTTAATTGATGTCCTTAATGCAAACAGAAATCAGATCAAATTAATATGAACTAAACTATTTCAGGGTAAATGATTTCAATTTTAAAAATGAAACATCATTTGGAGACAAAGCTTAGTATCACTATCAGTTGTTATATTTAAATGATTTATTTAATAATTCATAGATCATTTCTTCAACACAGTTGCAGTGCACCAACACGGATGATTTATACTTTTAGATTAGGATAAGTTTGCTTCGACAAACACGTCAGATAAGTTGTATATGCTTCATTTTCTATTGTGAGCTACAGCAATAGTTTGGACTTTGTTCGCTACTTAGTTTTATAAAAACTGTGCTTTAAGAAGTTTTGTCATAACACGGCCTTCTTTCTTTCCTTTTCCCCCCAAATGAGTTCAATATCCATGCGTTTCAGAAGATCATGAAACAATATCCCATAATTGCAAAACCACGTTCTACCATTGTGATGTTTACAGCCATCAATCCTGGTTTCCCCAGCCTGTCTATCTTTCATTTCCTCCATTTATCCCCATTCAGATGACTCGGTTTGCTTCTCAACCAGTCCCACTCAGACTAATGTCTACATCAGACTCACACTAGAGTGATACCTTTTTTATTTCAAAAGTGACATTTAAATCAGAAGACGCTGGAGTACCAGGCTTCTTTGTATCTGGCAATCCATCCGCTGTCAGACTCGAGCGAATGATGCAGTGGGAAAAGCCATCAAGTGCATTTCTGGGGCGCTTGTTCTTGCTAACACTCTGTACACCGAGCCTCCTCTTATTCTAATGATTTTAAAGTCCGCCATGCTTCTCTATTCCGCCTCGTGTCATTTATCCTAAGCTGCTTTGGGAATTTCATAAATAACTTGTGTCTCGAAAAGGAGGAAAAAGATGGAGGCTGGGGGGGGGGGGGGGGGAGGGTTCAGTAATCAGAAACATTAGCTCTCCAAAAGTCACACAAAGGTTTCAAGACAAAAAAAATAAATAAAGAAATACATCACTAAATTAGTTACAGAGCACAGCTTTCCACTTAAAGCATTTGCGCAGCTTTATTCTTAGAGCTGAGTAACAGATGTCCTAGTCTTATTTTTATTTTTTTCCAGTCTAATTTGGACCGGGGCTAAACCCCGGAGCACTATAGTCACAGTTTCTCTCCAGTTGCACAGAAATCACTAATGTTGCCATTTGAAGGACAATGGGGCATAAACGACAGCATGACATCCCAGCACAGGTGGAGATACAGTGTCCCACTGTCAGCAGAGTCCTGTCAGCGGGGGCTTAAAGAGGAGCGAGAGAGAACGAGAGAGCAGAGGAAGGGAGAACGCCACCAGCAGTTTTGGCCCAATTCGATAGCTTATTTAAAACAATTTATTCTGTCTTCCTGGCAAAGCTGGACCCTGGACGGCTCATTGAACAGACGCACCTCCTCTACCTCACCGGCACATTTAAAGCACACCATGAGTGAAGAAAAAAGAGAGAAGAAAGAGGGAAAAAAGAGTTGTTGCTGGGTTTCGTTCAGAGGAGTCTGAATGCAAACGTGTGAACATAAATGTGGGTGTTGAAGACTGAAGTAGGTTCTTTCTGATAGATATACTGTATATATAGAGATATACTGTATATTTATATTTATATATATATATTAGGGCTGGGAAAGTTAACGCGTTAATCTCTGCGATTAATTTGACATGTTTAACGCATTAAAATAAATTAACGCAATTGACGCAAGCCAATCGCGTCCATTTTAATAACTTCCTGTTGCGACAGATAAGTGTGCTAACTGAGCCAAATCACACTGCATGATGGAGAGCGATAACGGTGGAGTTTTAGATGGAAAGTTTACATTTAAAAAAATGTCCTGATGGCGCTTAAGACAGAAAAGTGGTGGTATGTACAATTTGCAAAGCCGAATTTAAATACCACCGAAGCAATTCGTCTTTACTATAGCCTTGTGTTATTCGTACTGCAAATGATGTTGACATATTTGGTGCATAAACAAAATGTTTTTGCTTGGATTAAGTTCTAACTATTTTGATGATCTTGTTAGTTTAAACTTACACTTTAACATTTTGTTTAATTATATTGTTGGTGGATATGAAGAAATTGCTTTTGGCTTATTGCCTTACTTTATAAGATGATTCAGGAGTTCTGATCAAATTCAAATTCAACTTACACTTATACACTTTGTTTTATAATGTTGCACTTTATGGGAATTACCCATACAGTTCATAAGATCATTGTAATAAAATGTTCTGTTTAAAATATACTTCATTGTGTAAATGTATAATTTTTTAACGTATAAGTATTGACAACAAGCTTTGGGAAAAAAAAAATTTGATTAATTGTGATTAATCACAGCAAGTTGTGCGATTAATTAGTAAATTTTTTCGAATAAATTCCCAGCCCTATATATATATATATATATATATATATATATATATATACATATATCTTTCTGATTATACTTGCTTATATGTGATTTGTAGTGTGCTTGTATATTGTATTTTGAATATTGATGTTTGTATCTCTCTTGTTATATATGCATTTACTTTTTACCTTTACATTGTATCATTTTCTGTGTAAAGTGCTTTGAGAAGTAACATTTAAAGGTGCTATATAAAATAAAGTTTATTATTATTGTGTATATGGACAGAGAAACTCAGATATGTTTATCATGCATTCAGAAACAGTTTGCTGTGTTATATTATAATTTGAATATAATTTTAAAATCAAGTTAAATTCAACACAATACCAAAATTCACCCTATGTGAAACATGTCTTTGTCTTAAAATATGTACTCAAATAATACCTTTAAAGTATTTTTGAAAATGCGGGGGATGAAAATGTGTGAATATGTGTGTGGGGGGTGTTATTATTATTATTTTAAATAAATTAATGCTTTTATTTCACAAACAATATATTAAATTAATCAAAAGTGAAAGTAAAGAATTTTACATTGTTGCAAAAAGATTTATTTCATATAAATGCTGACTTTTTGAACTTTCTATCCATCAAAGAATCCCTAAAAAAATGTATCACGGTATATATGTATATATATATATATATATATATATATATATATATATATATATACACTCACCTAAAGGATTATCAGGAACACCTGTTTAATTTCTCATTAATGCAATTATCTAATCAACCAATCACATGGCAGTTGCTTCAATGCATTTAGGGGTGTGGTCCTGGTCAAGACAATCTCCTGAACTCCAAACTGAATGTCAGAATGGGAAAGAAAGTTGATTTAAGCAATTTTGAGCGTGGCATTGTTGTTGGTGCCAGACGGGCCGGTCTGAGTATTTCTCAAACTGCTTAGTTACTGGGATTTTCACGCACAACCATTTCTAGGGTTTACAAAGAATGGTGTGAAAAGGGAAAAACATCCAGTATGCGGCAGTCCTGTGGGCGAAAATGCCTTGTTGATCCTAGAGGTCAGAGGAGAATGGGCCGACTGATCCAAGCTGATAGAAGAGCAACTTTGACTGAAATAACCACTCGTTACAACCGAGGTATGCAGCAAAGCATTTGTGAAGCCACAACACGCACAACATTGAGGCGGATGGGCTACAACAGCAGAAGACCCCAGCGGGTACCACTCATCTCCACTACAAATAGGAAAAAGAGGCTACAATTTGCAAGAGCTCACCAAAATTGGACAGTTGAAGACTGGAAAAATGTTGCCTGGTCTGATGAGTCTCGATTTCTGTTGAAAAATTCAGATGGTAGAGTCCGAATTTGGCGTAAACAGAATGAGAACATGGATCCATCATGCCTTGTTACCACTGTGCAGGCTGCTGGTGGTGGTGTAATGGTGTGGGGGATGTTTTCTTGGCACATTTTAGCCCCCTTAGTGCCAATTGGGCATCGTTTAAATGCCACAGCCTACCTGAGCATTGTTTCTGACCATGTCCATCCCTTTATGGCCACCATGTACCCATCCTCTGATGGCTACTTCCAGCAGGATAATGTACCATGTCACAAAGCTTGAATCATTTCAAATTGGTTTCTTGAACATGACAATGAGTTCACTGTACTAAAATGGCCCCCACAGTCACCAGATCTCAACCCAATAGAGCATCTTTGGGATGTGGTGGAACGGGAGCTTCGTGCCCTGGATGTGTATCCCACAAATCTCCATCAACTGCAAGATGCTATCCTATCAATATGGGCCAACATTTCTAAAGAATGCTTTCAGCACCTTGTTGAATCAATGCCACGTAGAATTAAGGCAGTTCTGAAGGCGAAGTATTAGTAGGGTGTTCCTAATAATCCTTTAGGTGAGTGTATATATATATATATATATATATATATATATATATATATACTGTAAATATATTCAACATTGCTGATAATTAACAATAATAAATGTTTCTTGACCATCAAATCAGCATTTTATAATGATTTCTGAAGGATCATGTGACACTGAAGAATGGAGTAATGATGCTGAAAATTCAGCTTTACATCACAGGAATAAATTCAATTTTAGAAAATATCAAAATAGAAAACAGTTATTTTAAATTGTAAGATTATTTTACAATATTACTGTTTTTACTGTATTTTTGAACACAAATGCAGCCTTGATGAGTATAAGGGCTTACAAAAAACATTAACAAAACTTTCCGAACCCAAACTTTTGAATGGAAGTGTTCATCACATTACAAAAATTAAAATATTTTGTTGTAATGCTTAAGCAATGTGAAATATGAAAGTAATAAGGGTGTATAATTTTTATTATATGTATGTATAATCAGACCAAATTCCTGAAAATTCTACAAAAATGTTGTGTTCTTTGCAAGCACATTTTGTCATGTAAGGCTATCTGAAATAAAGCAGGGCTGTTGATTGGACATCAAACTCTCTGCTGGTCTCAGAAACTACAACACACGTTTGACCTTGCCACACTTCTCCTTCTCCTCTCTTCAAAATCACATATTTTAACACCATCTAATTATTCTCAAAACAACACCGCCCTTAGCCTGCATTATGCTGTTTGTCAGCAGGACAAAATGTAGGTCTCTTTAAGATCCGTATGTACAAACACAAAACATACCTCTAAATCAACTGAAAAACAGTTCCCAGTACAGAGAGGTCAGAAGAAATGCACATCCAAGCACATACATGTAAAATACAAACACAATTGTAAGTGAGACAGATGATACATGCTCCATATACAGTATTTTATTAATATTTCGGAAGTTCGGAAGGAAGTTCGGAAGGAAGGAAGTCCAGAAGGAAGTAAGGAAGGAAGTTAGGAAGGAAGTTAGGAAGGAAGGATCGTTTTTTATAAATCGGGATAGAATATACAGTCTGCACAGTACAAAATCAGTGTAAAATCAGTATGCCTATAGAAAGTCCCCATAAAACATGGAAAACCCAATACTGTGTGTGTGTGTGTGTGTGTGTGTGTGTGTGTGTGTGTGTGTGTGTGTGTGTGTGTGTGTGTGTGTGTGTGTGTGTGTGTGTGTGTGTGTGTGTGTGTGTGTGTGTGTGAGTGTGTGTGGTGGTCTCTGCCTCTCCCATCTCTCCTCCCTGCTCTCCTGCACTCTGGAGTTTGTTATCAGCCCAGATGAGGAAGAGAGATTGCAGAAGTGTGTGTGAGAGAGAGAGAGAGAGAGAGAGAGTGTGTGTGTGTGTGTGTGTGTGTGTGTGTGTGTGTGTGTGTGTGTGTGTGTGTGTGTGTGTGTGTGTGTGTGTGTGTGTGTGTGTGTGTGTGCGTGTGTGTGTGTGTGTGTGTGTGCGCGTGTGTGCGCGTGTGTGCGTGTGTGAGAGAGGGGAAAACTGCAGTGTTAAACTGCAGTCAAGATCTCTGTTGTTGGCAGACCGGAGGCGTTTTTGAAACAGATCAGAGCTCTCTAACACTGTTTCTCTCTCCTCACTCTGTCTCCAACCCTGCAGACCTTTGTCTACCTCAGTTCACTGAGAGGTGCTGAGGTGCAATCAACTGTCCATCTCCAGGAGAACTATACATGCAGATTATCTATAGGGTGTCACGCTTTACACACACACACACACACACACACACACACACACACACACACACACACACACACACACACACACACACACACACACACACACACACACACACACACACACACACACACACACACACACACACACACACACTACTTTGTGTATAGTGTTTATATTAATAATTTATAACTTTATAAAGAGATAAGGAGTTTTTTCTACCTCACCTGTCCCTTAAAAATGATTTGAGTCGGTGTAACCCAGAGTTTGTTTGGTAGACTCCTAATTAAAATGCTTACAATTCTCAGCATCTCACAGTATCTTCCATTAATAACATTAACATACATCATTACATTCTTTAAAGTTAGTAGTTTCTCAATTATTCTCAACTATTTTCGTTTTCTTTTGCAATATCGAAATTTATTTTGCCATATTGCAGTGTAAAACAACTGTTTTTATTTTTTTATTTTAATACATTTTAAAATGTAATTTATTCCTGTGAATTTCCAGCCTCATTACTGCAGTATTATTGCTCCTCAAGAAACATTTATTATTTTTATTATCAATATTTTATCATCATCAATATTTATTATCAATATTTAAAACCAATGTTTTAAACGCTTTGTTTGTTTGTGTGTGCTTAATCTTTTTTTCTGGGAACCATGAAACGTTTACTTCCGTATTCTCTGATGAATAGAAAGTTAAAAAGAAAAGCATTTATTTGAAACAGAAATCTTTTGAAACATTTTGAATGTCTTTAATGTCAATGTCGATCAATTTAATGCATCCTTTCATTTTTTTTTTATCTTTCTGACCCCACACTTATGAATGTTTATGTAATATATTTATTAATATGTTCTATGTTTTATGTACATTTATCCACCGACCCCCAGTTGAAAATCCTGTGTGTAACCTAATGTAGTCAGGTTCATGCACTCTCATTAATTGATATTTTAACTAATTTAAATGATAAATTACAGGATTCCTCAGAAACTCTGTTGTAGTATGACCAATGTATTTAAATTAAAAAGAAGTATAAATTAGTTGCATTACATCTCAAATCTATGTGATGGTCTGAGTGTGCGCGCACACACACACACACACACACACACACACACACACACCCACATCCTTTCCATGTTCTGTCACTGATCTTTGGTCACTGTACCGCACATCAGCACTGCTCTCAAAATGCACCGCCTTGACAAAGGTAAGTACAAAGATAATTATCATGAAAGCCAGTGTCACCCTAAAACCCCTCACCTCTCCTCATCTACAGCGAGCAGGGCTCTTAACGCCTCATCCATTGTGCAGGGGTCTTTTGGGGTATGGCAAAGGGAGCGCGGGGTCCCTCTATTTTCATATTTGATAAAAGCGAATGGAAATGAGGAGTGTGTTAGAGGAGGGGGAGCACAGCTGCGTTTGTGAGTGCTCATGCGTCAGACTACAATGTGTGTTTTTTTGCGGAGAAGTGTAAGACAAGGGTGTGAGAGGCACCGGAGATGCATCTATCCCTTTAAGTCAGTGTCCTGCTGGGATGTTCTGTGGAGAGATCTCTAATTTGAGGAACTCTCCTTCTCTTTATATCATTCGCTGTGTGTGTGTGTGTGTGTGTGTGTGTGTGTGTGTATGTGTGTGTATCTCTTTCTTCCAGCCTGTTTTTCCTTCTTTCTCCTCTCATCATTTCATCCCTTGATCTGTGGGATGGAGCTACTGAGTGCGGATAGACACAGAATAATAAGAAAAGTAAGAAAGGACAGAGCAGGTCGAGAGGAGAAGCTTCTAGAATGCAGTATTGAGTGTTAACCTCTAAACAATGTTATTTTGGAGATTCTATTATAGTTTTATTCATATTTCTAATTCGTTTGTATTTTTTCACCATTTTCATTTTTCAATTTTAGTAATTTTGTTCAGGGTTTGTCATAAGTTATATAAATATATTTTATTTTATTAATTTGTGAAATGTTACCTTGGCAAAATAAATAAGTTTAAGATAATACATTTAAGATAATCATATTTTTATAAAAATAATTTTTTTTTTTTATTATTATTTCAGTTAACTTTTACTTTATTTCAAGCAACAAAAATGATTTTGTATGGTTTTATTTTCAGTTAACTATAATAATCCTGCCTCTAAACAACTGCGTAAAATAAATAAATAAATATTTTTTTAAGTGCCCCTATTTTAAAGATTCCTAATTTTGTTTTAGAGATATCCTACAATAGGCTTATATATTCATCCAAGGTTTTAAAAAAAAAACTCTAATTTTCTCATAATATACACTGTATCACCTCTTTTCTCAGTGTATGAAACGGTTCGATAAAGGATTCCGTCACTCAAAACTCCTCCTTTCTGAGAGTCGACTGCTCTGATTGGTCAGGTGGCTCAGTCCGCTGTTATTGGTCTACCGTTACAATGTGTGTCGGAAACGAAACGCCTATCACCATAACTTAATTTCAGCTCTGGATCTTCCTCGGTGCTTCATACACAGTGATACGAACAATGGCGTCCATTTTTATGAATCAATTCCAGCGCGAGTTCTCATCCTTTTGAAGTGCGTCTAAAGTGGACTCGAAGTGAAGAGAACAGCGTCTACTCAACATGTCTACAACACGAATCAAACTCTTCCATTCTTCAGCAACAACTACAGCATTTGGGGGTCAAAGACGTTGTTGTTTGCAGGCAGCCAATGAACACCATAGGCTGGCATTATGCAAATTTGTTACATTGTAAAAGGAAGTGAGACTGGAATTGCTGACGACTTGATTCTGCAGTTCAGAATCGATTCTTTCTTTTATGAGACAATAACTTTATTTATATATCTTTGATTTTTAAAACTTCGCAGACCTTTTGACCATTCACAAACAGCTATATTACACACTGCATGAAAGGTACTATTCCAAAAAGCATATTTAAATGACTGTTTAATGATCACTTCTAATCTACTGAGCTGTTGACCACTGAAACTGGATCACAAAACTAAAACTAGATCTAAAAAAAAAAGTGAATGAGGAAAATTAAGTTGTTATTCATTGAACATCTATCCTACATTAAAGATATTGTATGGCTTCAGAATTTTTGGAATATATAGGCACAATTTGTTTATAGACACATTTTTATAATACTTTTGCATCCTTTTTGAAGCTCAAAGCTTCCATTACCATTAATTGTATTTGCATAACAAAAAACAACCAGCACATTCTTCAAAATATCTTCTTTTGTGTTTCACGGAAGAAGAAAAAAATGTTGTATTGTTTTGGATCGACATGAGTGTTAGTAAATTATTTTCATTTTCAGGTAAACTATTTCTTTAACGCCAGTCCAACTCTAATAATGGACGGAGATAAAACTCCCTTTTCCCCTAAAATGAATTTTCATATCACAGAAAAATACATATTTTATAACCAGAGCGGAATGCTTGTAAAAAGTACTTATGTCAATTACGGGGGAAAATACATCTGTCTTTTATTACACGTGGACATTCTCCCGAGATCATAGGCGGACGTACTGTAGATCAAGTGTTTGACGGCCAAACTCCACCACATGTGTGATGTTAGAGATGCTGATACACACATCAGCATAAAGCCACATCCATAACACTTCAAAAGAAGAACGGCTATTTTTCACCCGTCCACTCCTGCGAGGATAGAAGAAGAACTTCCTGTCATTACCCATGAAGAAAAAAAGAAAAAAGAAAAAAACGGGAACACTTTCACATTTGTTCCAACATGAAACTTTTGCTCCGGTGGAAAAGTGACTAGATTGGGGTGTCCGTACATTTCTCGTCCTCTGAAGATTGAAATTCACCTTTTAACTGCACTTCAAATAATACAGCTGCTTCATAATTCATGCCGCAAAATCAAATGACAAGGTGTCATTAACACCTTTTCCATCTGTAATGGGGAAAAAAATGATTTGTTAGAGGTCTGAAAATAGGTACTCTTATTCCTACCTATAATTACATCTATGAAACATATTAAATCAAGTATGGTTTCAAAAATGGTTTCTCCTCCATAGCGCTAACAAGGCCCGCATGAACAGTGTTTAATTACAGTGGAGCGTATATTACTGTATATCAACCACATATCCATCCTATTAATTACAGTATAGACAATTTTTCTCACCCCGAGACGTCCAATAACCTTTACTTTTCACTTTAAACCGACCGAAAATAAAAAAAAGACTCTGATCCTACAGAAACATTTCGTTGTTGTGTTCAACAAATGAAGTACAGCAAGCACATGTTAATCAGTTATGAGGAATTTTACGGGAGCATAAATACAAACGCGAGCTTGTGTTCAGACCTGTGTTTGGGGCGCACAGCTCCTCTCTGTGGACTGTTGGAGTTCACATCACTCTCTCAGGCACATGTTTGGTGACGGATAGCAAACAGCCCTCTCTCACTTCTCATATGCTGCTCTCAAGACATATATGACAATATTTGGCACATGGCTGAGTTGTAAAGACAAGTCCTGGCATATAAGCCGAGAAGAAACTGCTATTGCTCAGAGGTTGCTCTTTCGCAGCTCAGGAGATGTAAAGGGATAGTTCACTCAAACATTTAAATATGCCTCAAATCTTTTTTGAAAATAAAAAATACTTTGGCCATACAATAAAAATCAATTAGGTCCATGTTGTTTTGGATCCCTCTGACTTGCATCACAGTTTAAACATTCTTCAAATATCTTCTTTTGTGTTTGTGTTCTACAGAAGAGAAGTCGGTTGATCTATCCATCTATATACTAAGAGTAAGTTCTAAAGTAAATGTGGGTGTATAAATGTAGCTTAGATAATTTGGACTTGAAAGAATTTGATCTCTGACTTTTGATTACAGCATCACTCTCTGTAAAGCCTACTGTATCATATTTAATACATACATTTCTGAGGCCACTAAATTAACAGTATGATCTAAACTTTGCTGAAATGGCTATTGTACCCAAATTACTTCATGTCATCTGATTTTTAGCATATAAAAGGCCTTTTTAGTATAATTCTAAAAACGTCAAGTCGTGGTTCAACTGACTTTTTATGTGGGCTCTATACTGATTAGTACGAGGTAAACATATGAATCATATTTATATTGCTAATATTTCAAGATGAACACTTACTGGACTGAAGCAACTTAGGCTTTCTTGATTATTCATATATCATTTGTATAGAAAAATCATGTTAAAATACAATCATCATTGTATTGCATTGCTGTATATGTTTTGCCCTCCACAATAAAGACTTCATAAAACTAAGCATTTAAATGTCATCTTATAAGAGATCATTTGGGAGATTTAGAGTGAAAATTGATATGTATGCATTTTATGTAAGTAGTATGCTATACTTTTATAACGATTAATTTACATTACAAGCTGTCAGAATTTCATCTTACTTTTTGGCCATTTAAATATCAGCAAATGCACCAAATTGCTTATTTTTGCTCAGTCTGAATAAAACTAAGGTGTCTTTTTTTTTTTAAGGTGCATATTTCCCTATATCATCCTATTTGAGCCATAAAAGCCTGGTGTGATGCTCAACAAAAAAGACATGCAAACTTTATTTATTTTTTTGTTTTTAATTTATTTTGAGTAAAGATTCAATAATCACTTTCATTTAAATATTATATATATATATATATATATATATATATATATATATATATATATATATATATATATATATACATATTTTTTTTTATTTTTTTTATTTAAATATATAGTATTAGTTTTTATTTATTTTTTTTCTTCTGATTATTATGTCATATGTCATGCTTTACAAGGTTAAGCAAATTCTCCACCCGCTCTCAGTTTAATATTTTTGCTCTCTATGAGCGACAAATGAGATATTACAGAGATCTAATTTTTGGGGTTTTGACAACAGCACCAGTGCATAAGATCTGGAGAAAGAAAAAAAACATTGCGATGAGATTGGAAGCACTGTTGTTTTATAGGCACCGTAAGCGCAGATGCAGTGTGTCCATACCTGCATCCATTCTGCAGCGAGCGGTGGATGGAGTGAGTGGACGCGGGCTAGTGAAAGGCAGAGGAGGGGCGGGTGGAACGGGGGGGGCGAGGGCTTCTTTGAAGTCTGGATTCCAATTAAACCCCTGACTGAGTTCTAAGCGCAGAAGAAAAATGACTGAGGTACATGACATGGCCAGGTCCCCTCGTCCAGCCAAGCCTTTCCATTTTAGCCCCTTTGTCTCCCTGCAGCTTCTAATATTTATGATCGCGCAGCCCTCTCGCTCCCCCCGCCACACCACACACACGCACACACTCACACCCTTTAAGGAACAAAAAAACATATACTGACAGGACTCTAAACCAGAACCCCAAAGGCTTTCTTTCGTTCGCCTTCCACCAAACCAGACAACACAGAGAATCCGAAAAAACACGTCCTATACAGAATGAAAAACAGATGAATTATTAGTCAGGCAAATCTAGAGTAAAAGAAATGTTTGATGGTAAATATGCACATAAATATGCGAGGAATGGCCACATCGCACGCTGTCCAATTAGCGAAGCCCTCGTCTCTCACCTGCATGGAAATCACATCCAGCTTTCTGCCTCGACATTTAGATATTTATGTTGTTAGATCTACTTCAAAAGCCTTTCTGCCACTGATGGAACTAATACGTTTCTGATTAGAGAGAAAACAGCAACCACTGGAGATGATTTCAAAGTTAGAACCGATTTGAAATTCACCGTTTTCCTTTGTGTTTGCATTATTTGTTTGCGATCCCACCAGTTCAAACAAGGTAACTCGGTTCTTCCCGCTCACGCAGCATATAATACTACACACAACCACCACGGCATGCAAATAAAACATCATTTACTAATCCCAACATGTCGTTGGCTGCATGATGTGATGAATACCTTGCGCAAATCCACGCGAGGGGGCCGTGTGTATTACAGGAAGCACATTTCTGACACAGCTGGCACTGAGGCGAAAGAGAGAAAGTTAAAGGGACAGTTCACCCAACAATGAAAATTAGCCAATGATTTACTCACCCTGAAGCCATTCTAAGTGTATAGGGCATTCTTCTTTCCGACAAATACAATCAGAGTTATATTAAAAAAATGTCCTGGCTCTTCCAAGCCTTATAATGGGAGTCAATGGGTATATTTTTTTTGGAAGTCCATGATTAAAGTGCTCCACACTGCTCTGGCGGGTTAATAAAGGCCTTCTGAAGTGAAGCCATGAGTTTGTGAAAGAAAAATATCCACATTTAAAACTTTAGCGGTATTTAAAACTCTAGCTTCCGGCAGACGGCCGTACGCATCGATTTATGGTGAAAGAGTAACATTGAACTTGACGCACAACGTAATGACGAACGCGGTTTCCCAGCCCTGTTTGTTTGAACCGCGAGAGGCGTCAGACCTTACGCTACTCCTACATCCTATGTCATAAATCATCAAGTGTTACTCTTTTGGCTTAAGACGACTTGCGTATGGCCGTCTGCCAGAAGCTAGTTATTTTAGTCGATAAAGTTTTAAATATGGATATTTTTCTTACACGAACGCATCGCTTCACTTCAGAAGGCCTTATAAACACACCAGAGCAGTGTGGAGCACTCATGGATGGATGCGCTTTGATGGACTTCCAAAAAAATTATATCCATTATAAAGCTTGGAAGAGCCAGGACTTTTTTTAATATAACTCCGAATGTAATAGTCGCAAAGAAGAATGTCATATACACCTAGGATGGCTTCAGGATGAGTAAATCATTGGCTAATTTTCATTTTAGGGGTGAACTATCCCTTTAAGGTTTCGGCCCCGATCGGCCTCCACGGTTCAGCAAGCAGCCGCACTTACAATTTACCTCAGAAAAGCCGGCGAACGCACCATTACAACTTCTAGTATCTGGGTGAGCGCAGCTCACAGTTTTGTTTTCTCTTGAAATAGTGATGGTGAAAGCAGTGTAGGAGCACCTTAGCTGGGGGACATGTTTTTTTTGTGTTGAAAGGGAATGCAGAGAGATGGTGGGTTTCAGAAGCATCAGTCCTGCAAGGCAACCGCAGGCATTTTATACCCACACCCACACCTCCACCGAGAGAAATGTGCCGCAGACAGACTTCATTGCATAAAAAGCCAGATGCTTCTCCATCATTCACACACACCTATGCAAGCGTTTTTTTCTTTTTCTTTTTGCACATACGTACACAAAAAAAGATGTGGCTTTCGTTTTTGGTTCGAAAATCAGCATAAAACCACACAAACACATCAACATGCGAAAAGCACATGTAAACCACACATGTAGAGATTCATAAAACCTGTTTACGCACACAGATTCTGGAATAATATATTTACAGTGCCGCCAGAATCACCTGGTCAAATGCTCTTGCGGTTCCCGGAGGAATGTTTTCTACGAGAGAATAAGAAAGCACCTGAAACGGGCTTTGAGTCACAGGGGAGGGTTTTTTTTTTTTTTTATGATGTCTTTTCCTGCTCGTTCTGAAGTTCAGCGATGGCAGGACAGGAAGGGGTTAAGTCGGGATGCTTAGCTTTTATCACGCTGCTGGGAGACAGCAAGCCGGGAGCCAGAGAATGGTAAATATTTCATGCTGATAGGTGACATAAACAAAGGTTTACTCTCATTCTCACTTTTTAACTTGCAAAATTTGGGGATGGCAATTCATTACGGCAGTCCACCTTGACATGCTAACACAGTGCTCAGGAACAGACTCAGCCATCATCTACAGCGTCAGTTTGCCTGCCTGCTGTTACACACACTGCCTTTACATTTATAAACACAAATCTACAGGCCTAAATTACTGCCAAATGTTACTTAATGCTTAGTTATTATTTCTATAATTTGTCACAACTAATGGCATGGTGCCTTGTTTAAAGAACGTAAATAAAACCATGTCCTTCCTGTATTGTTAATATTTTTAATCATGTATATATTACATCTATATATTTATATTTATAAAATAAATATGGTATATTTTTTTTTAAATGAATGATTTATTCATTTGTTGCAATGAATAAGAATAAATATACAATTATGATCAATAATGCTAATATTTATAGTACATTAATTATTACATTTGTTATTTGATACATTTTTACGATCAATAATATAATATTAAAATCACGTTAAAATAATTTATTTAATTAATTTGATTTATTTATGAAAATTAAATAAAATTCTTACTTCGTACAAACTTAATTCGTACATGACCAACAATAATACTAATACTAATATATATACAAACTATATATTAGTATTATTGTTGGTCATATATTAAAGGTGATCTAAGCGATGTTGGGTGACGTCACTTCTTTTTGACGTTCGAAGTATTGTCATTCAAAATGGAGGCAAGCTCCACCTCATCCCGTCCCCTCCACCTCCTTTCCGTCGCACACGCACCCCCCACCCCCCACCCCCAAATCGTTCTTGAAGGTTATTGGCTGGAACACTGTTTTTTATGTTTCGTGGTCCAGGTTGGACCAGTTTGTTTTTGTTGCTTGTGCTTGTGCTTGTTGCTTGTGGAGCCTGGGCTCTCTACAGAGACTGCATTTTTTTTACAGTGTGTTCAGGAGACAGGCAGCTAGCGGATACTGAGGAGATGTTTGCTGTATATGCCAAAAAAATGTTTCGGCCTAAAAAACGCATGACAACGCTTAGAGCACCTTTAAGAATTGAATTTACTTTTAATAAATTCTATTAATTTTAAAAACACTTTTAACATGTAATTGTAATATTATATTATTGATCGTAAAAATGTATATATTTAATATATATACATATATATATAAATAATTTATTAATATTAAATACACTTATAAAATGATCATCAATAATAATGTTATTTTCATTTATATATGTATATATATATATATATATATATATATATATATACATATACACACACACACACACACACACACACACACACACACACACACACACACACACACACACACACACACACACACACATATATTTATATTAATATTAATAATATAACATATAACATTAATAATATATATTCGCTCAAGTGCACAATAAGTAAATCTATATGTACTATATACAACCCCATCCACACTATTCTCTCTCTTTTTGAGAGCTGCCCCTCAAAGTGCCTGAGGGACCCTGATAACCCTTTGATAGTGAGAAGGCTGGATGCAGTTGTCTATAACCGGCACCTTCCCCATAGCAGATATGAGGATGTGTATTCATTCAAGCCAGCGGGGGCCCGAGCTAACATGCAAGCCCAGACCGGCAACAGGAAGACAAGCAGCAGGAGGAGAGGAGAGAGGACAAATGCAGGAGGGAGAGACAGGAACTACAGCGGCCCATCAGAGGAAAGAGAAAGAGCGTGAGGGGGCCACTGGGAGACAGAATGAGCAATCGGACCCAGGAAGCTATTGTTTGTTTGTATTGGTGTGTGTATGGAGGGACTGGAATCACTGCAGTGCGTTCCTCCATTTCCATGTATATGTGTATCCGCGTATGTGTGTGTGTGGATATAAAGGCATTGAGGGGTGGCATCCACTTTGAGGAATCAAGAAAATAGGGCCATAGAGATTAAACGAGGGAAAAAAGACAAGACAGAAAACATGACCACTATTTTTAAAAAGGCAAATCTGGCAGCTCTAAAGATCTGAAAGAAGAACGTGAATAAAGCAACCTGGCAGCCAGTGCTGTATTAAGCTCTCTGAGGGTTTACATAAACACGTAATAAAAAGGAAACATCTCCGCAGAGAATAGCTCTCTTCATTTAGCACGTGTGTAAAGGAGAAATGCTGTCATTGTTCCCCATTTCAATACCATCTTCAAAACGGCAAGACTCTGCTGTGATTTCTTAATATGCAGGTTGACCGATAGTTCTGACCCGAAAATATGTTTCACCGAGTCGATCTACATGTCGGATGAGAGGACGCGCATTAAAAATGGCATTCGCTGCAGGCAGAGGAACAAGCCAGCCTGTGTGTTTTGTGGTTTGGCTTTGCGTTATGGAGCAGATACATCCATTTCTCCAAACCACTCTTCCCACAGTGACGCCCATCCCATCTTCTCGGACCGAGGGCAGGGAAACACACTGGACGGATGGCCAGTCCATCACAGGCTCTGAACTGATGAACTTATACTTTTGTACACAGACATGAGAAATTATACAGACTATACAGAATTATCAGTAAGACTTTACGGTAACACTTTACAATACTACCTTAGTTAACATTAACAATACGTCTACAGCATTTATTAACCTTAGTTAATATTATTTTCAACATTTACTAATACATTATTAAAATCAAAGGCTGTATTTGTAGACACTAGTTAATGTACTGTGAACTAACATGAACAAACAATGAACGGCTGTATTTTTATTAACTAACATTAACAAAGATGAACAGATGTATTGTTCCATGTTAGTTGAAAAGATCAAACTTGTATCTGTTAACAACTGTTAATATGCACAAACGTTTTTATTAACTAATATTAACAAAGGTTAATAAATGCTGTAAGAATACATTGCTCGTTGTTAGTTGATGTTGGTTAAAGCATTAACTATAATGTTAATAAATAAGACCTTATTGTGAAGTGTTACCAAATGGTTTGCCTGTGTGTGTGATATCTAAATTTAAATGAAATCATACAAATAGCATTTTTAAGAGGGCAGAAATATATATTCTTAAGGTAACAAGTGCAGCGTTTTAATTATTTTTTTTTACAATGTGGCTTCAAAATTGTCCTCCATTAATTGTTAAAAATACAGGGACAAATCAAAATAGGTGCAAATTCAAAAGAAAAGTAAAAAAAAAAAAATTCATTACCATTTCTCATATATATTTGTGGTTGTGTCTGAGAGACTAATGCACACCATAAGGCACATGAGGTTTTTTTTTTTTTGCCTGTGTATTTTCAAAGGAAGATAGGGGAGCGAATGAAGCTCACGGAGGGAGGGAAAGAGAGAGAAATGAAAAGAGAGAGAGAGAGAAAAGAAATAAAAAATAGAGCGAGTGAGAGTGCCCTCTTCTGCTCATCGCCTGAATTAGAAAGATCTTCCTGTCTCCATCTTGTCACGGAAAATATTCAGTGCTGTTTACATATTTTTTTTAAATCTATATTTATTACATTCCACTATTTAGTGATTGTGCATCTAACTGACAATATACATTTAATATACATTTAAAATGAATATAAATGAATAATAAAAATAGCATATCAAATCTGTTAATGCTAAATAACCTTATATCCTGATCAAACTGTTTGTGATGTACAACTGTCACACATATCGCTTTATATACGGACATCTGAAAATGCGGTCCAGCGGTATAAATCAGTGCGGTCAGCGTATGTCCCCCTCAGATGGAGCAGGAATGAGGTGATAAAGGTTATTTAGGGGGGACCAAATGGGGGCTGATGGTTCTTGTTCCTCGTACACACTCGCTGCAAGAGTGTGATACACGCCTGGCTGGATTTCGGTTAGTCATCTGTGTCGAAAAACCACAGACAGACAGTCCGACATCGCCGCTCGGGAACCAAAGCATCTGCAACTGAAAATCATGGCCGAAAAGCCCCAAAACATTGTCGACACATCACCTTATGCACCAAAGGGTCTGTCACAGCGATGTGTCGCCCTTCATAGCCGGAACAAACAGCAAACACACCGCAAGAGGAAATCGTACTGAAATACTCGAAACGCTTTGGATTCTGAATGAATATTTAAACATATTTTAGACATGCAAAAAATTCAATATAATTCATGGTGCGATTTTGAAATGCATATTTAAAATGCCATGTCAAAAGTTTTCAAGAGAAATGATCAAAACATGCCTGTGAAATAACTTCAAAACCGTTTCATACATATAAGTTAATTTTGATTAAAAATGCAGATTTGAAATTGCACTGTATAAATGTTAGGCTTGAATACTTGAGATGTTTTATATCAATAAATCAGAGGATATCACACACACACACACACACACACACACACACACACACACACACACACACACACACACACACACACACACACACACACACACATACACACACACACACACACACACACACACACATACACTCAAGTTCATGCGCTCGTTGTCAATTCAATCAACTTCATGGAAAGTTGAACGACACAAAATATGTCAAAAATTCTCACTGCATCACTTTCAATAACACAGACTATTTTTGGCCTTTCTAGTCAGTGTGTGTGTGTGAGCATGTACTGTATGAATGCAGTGTGTGTGTGTGTGTGTGACGTAGGGAGGTCTTCGACCCTGTTAACATTGCATGTACACAAAACACTGTGTGGCGGCCATCTCAGAGGCTGTGAAATGATGACCTATTTTTTGAGCCGTATTTGATTACCTGGTTTTATTAAAATTGGATCCAAAGAGGCCAGTTTCCCATTTGATTTTAATGAAGGCAGCGTGGCTGACAGGAGACTCTTGATTTATACACTGTTATTAAGGGCACTGAGGCAGACCGAGCAGGACCCAGCAGTGGCCAGTCACAGATCCACACACACACACGCGCGCACACACACACACACACACACACACACACACACACACACACACACACACACACACACACACACACACACACACACACACACACCTCCACCTCTATGCTCCACAAGCTCTTCCATTATTCATAGTCAAATATGGAGGGCCTGAGATACACACTGATGCAAGAATGAATAATAAATACATTCACCTGAAAACAAAGAGTGTGAGAGCCGAGCTGCCATTTACTACTGAGTCAACAGGCTTTATAATCATCTTTCACAAATTCGAAAACTGATCTATCGATTCATTTTCATTCACAAACGGAATGGCCGTCTCAGTTGCAGCTCTTTATGTCTGCAGCAAACACACACATATACGTTATTAGAAGATTCCCTTCTCTCTTTGTTCTCTGCAGTATATACACCGTGGTTTGATTCAAAGCCACACATAAGACAGGAAATGTAAAATTCAGTCTCGCAGAAGAGGCTGGACTCTCTCTTGTGAGGAGGAACACACACACACACACACACACACACTCAAATAAACGCACGGACGCACACACCATTGAGTTTCTATGTTTTATGGGGGCATTCCATAGACAATGATTTTTATACTGAACAAACTGTATATTCTATCTCCTACCCATCAAAGAAAACTTTCTGCTTTTTTACATTTTCCAAAAACATCACTTAGTAGATTTATAAGCGGTTTTCCTCACGGGGACCAACACATTTCCTCACAAGGACAAGGATTTCAGATACTGCCATCTTTGTGGGGACATTTTATCCCTATAATGTAGAGATTACCGGACCTCACCTCACACACACACACACACGCGCACACACACTCCCAGTTAAGGGTCACAGGTTGGGGCAGGGGCCAGACAAAAGCCAGACAGGGGCCAGACGCTCCCTCAGACGGGACAACGGCCAGTCAGGTTCCAATGCAAAGATGAACCTGATCATTTTGAAGGCTGAATTCACCAAAATAATTCACTTATTTGATTTTTGTTTTGTTTTAGGTTACACTTCATTTGAATGTGTCTTTGTTACAGTGTAATTATACATTTAAGTGGTGAGTAATATTAATTAACTAAATGTACATATAATAGGGTTAGGGTTTGGTATAGGGTCAGTTTTTTTTTGTTGTTGCATAATTTATTGTTATTACTAACTACTTTTAACATGTTGCAAGGACACTGTAAAATAAAGTGTTACCATTTTAATTAATTATTCAAAACAATTTAAAAAAAATGTTTTTAAAATAATATATGAGATACTGCCTTTTTCTTATACATCCGTTGCTGCACTAATGATTTCTTCTCTGCATGACTACTGTTGATTTTGATCATTCAAATGAAATGCTATGTGATGCGCATCATAATATTTGACAATTAAAATGCATGCAACCGAGCAAATATCAAACAAACATAAACTGCGTGGATAAGTCATCTGAAAGCGGAGAAAATTGCATTTTTTCTTTTTCTAATATTTCGCTCAAACAGAGCAGCGCTGTCATGCCTTTTTTATGCAGCGTGTCAGACAAAAAGAAAGAAGATGGAGAGGGAGAAATCCAGAGGGAAGAGAGGAGAGGATAGAAGAGGAGAGGGTGGGTGGAGGACTAGAGATGGAGGGGGTGCTGACATGCACTTGTCTCCAATCTCTTCGAATACATTTCACAATTCATCTGCTTTGTCTCTACTGCCACGGCTGAGGACAATCAGTCCAGACGCCCATTAGATCCCCCCAACACCCCCCATAACACATTTTTTTTTTTTTTCCTTGTGACATGTTGGCTGAAGAAAGAGTCAAGGCAATTCACAATTTTCACCAAATGGAGAAATGTCAAGACGGGAACCATCATCAAAAAAAAAAAAAAAAAAAATTGTTGTCATGGAGATACTGTACGGACCGAATATTACAAACAACCACGGTAAACATTTAAGGATTTAAGGAATTTTGGAATTTACAGTTATTAAAATGTTACATTCTGTTTACATATGTTATACATTATTATATAGTGGTTAAATGACAGCTCAGGATGCTGAAAGCATTTATTTAGCGTTTCAAGATAAAAAAAAAATTCAAATATTAATTTTGTTTTATAAAAATGTAAATGAACATTTAAAGCGCTTTTAAAAAAAAATGGCTATACAACTTTTGAAAAAATGGCTATACAATATATATATATGCTAAATTACATAAAATAAAGAGCTAAAAAGTAAAGATTTACAAGGTATTTTTTAATACCTTTTTAGTTAGTAATAATAAATTATGCAAAATAAAATATGCAACTAACCCTAAACCAAACCCTAACCCTATGGTAAGTACATGCAGTTAATTAATATTACTCACCGCTTAAATGTATAATTACACTGTAACAAAGACACATTCAAATAAAGTGTAACCTAAAAAAAAATTAGAATTGCTATAAATCAAATAAGTAAATTATTTTGGTGAATTCAACCTTTAAAATTATGGTGTATATATATTTATGTGAACCTGATCATTTTAAAAGTTGAATTCACCAAAATAATTCAGGACGGATCCTTTTTAAAGAACATCTTTATAAAAAAAAATTTTTTGTATTGTATTTTATGCAAGTAGTATAGACGCATACACACACACATAGGTGTGTGTGTGTGTGTGTGTGTGTGTGTGTGTGTGTGTGTGTGTGTGTGTGTGTGTGTGTGTGTGTGTGTGTGTGTGTGTGTGTGTGTGTGTGTGTGTGTGTGTGTGCGCGTGTGTCTATACAACTTGCATAAAATACAATAACAAAATACAGATTTATAAAAATGTTCTTTAAAAAGGATCCGTCCTGTTTTACTTGAAAACATCCCAATCATTCCTAGCCTCAAAGAAATGTCAAATCCTCTGGCATGTCTATATGTGGAATCTTAGCTTGAGTCTCTTTCAGCAAGACTCTAGGGTGAGGTCATGTGACTAGCATGCCCATCCATACAAGCCATTTCCAGCCAATAGTGTTGTCATAGACACTATGTATCCGGAACGCTTGGCATTTCGATGATCTACTCCGCAGATAGAAAGGAAATAAATAAAAAAATAGTGAGGAGGAAAGGAAAACAGACGGAGAGGAGGGCGAGAACACAAGAAATACACAGAGGAAGGAAAACAGCAAGCGCTCCTTCCCTGTGCTTATCCGGCTGGAGCTGAAGTAAAACGCGGTTCATCTGAAACCTTCTAGTAGCATATTTTTATATGGCCTGGGACGGCTGTAATAAAGGCCATGAGGGTCAGTTTAAAGGGGTTAGCGAGCTCGGCACCACATAAAAAAGCTGTGATTGAAGGGATATTAATGGTAAGCGTGGCATAGTAACGGCTTTAAAACCTCAGCCTTGCCCTTCCCTTTTTTCTTTGTTTGGCCAGAGGAGCTGAAGGCTTAGGGATAAAGGTAGCGCTCAATTCATGAGACAGAGCTAAAGCCCAGGAAAGATAGCGCGCTACAGAGCCCCTATAATTAAAACACCCACAGCCTCCGCGTGGCCCTCATCTATCTCTCCGCTTTTTCTCCGGCTCCCTGTCCGCAGGTCTGTCAGGAACACAGACGCACGTAGGCTCACGTATACGCGCTTATTATGATGCCGATCTGCCCGTGAGCGCGGCAGCTCGTACGTCCCGTAAGCAAAAATACAACGCCGATGCCTTGTGTGTCTTCTGTTTTTAATATATGTTTTCATTTGTGGCCTTTTTGCGGCTAGTGAGCAATCCCTGGCTTTATCTGATTATACCTAGACCGTCTGCCTCCACTGGCTCATCAAAAAGCACACACACACACACACTTCACATTTATTTCTGGTGGTGGAAAGCCACATGTTTGTGGATCCACATGCTAACAGACACCAGGAGGACCTGCACTCCGTAAACATGCACTATGTTTCTGAACATAGATCACAAAACCAGTCACAAGTCGCACGGGTGTATTTGTAGCAATAGCCAACGATTAATTGTATGGGTCAAAATTATATTTTTTTCTTTTATGCCACACATCTTTAGGATATTAAGTAAAGACCATGTTCCATAAAGATATTTTGTAAATCTCCTACCGTAAATACATATTTTTGTGAGTGGATGCAGTAAAAGCGCGAACATAAATGGACAACTTTAAAAGCGATTTTCTCAATGTTTCGATTTTTTTGCACCCGTCAGATTCCAGATTTCCAAAAAGTTGTATCTCGGCCAAATATTGTCCTATCCTAACAAAACCATACATCAATGGAAAGCTTATTTATTATGATGCATAAATCTCAATTTGAAAAAATGTACCCTTGCAACTGGTTTTGTGGTCCACGGTCACATATATATTACCATTTATCGGACATACAGCCTTTGACATCAAAAACAGGAGATATGCAATGTCGTCTCCTTTTAAAAATGTATAAACATTTTACTGCATTTATGCATGATATATATATACACAAACACATATATAACATGTTATATATATGTTATAAATATGTTGTATATATATCTCATAGTTATATATACATAGTTTTATATATATAGCTATATATATATATATATATATATATATATATATATATAATGTACACACACACACACACACACACACACAAGTAAAGGATGATCAGGCTAGCATGTAAAAAACAATATAACCTAAGGTGCCAGATTTGTTTGTGTATAAAGAAATTTAAAAAAAAAAATAGAAAATAGTGAGGGAAAAAACAACTATGATCTAAAGCTGTGCTAGTGGTCATGCTCTGGGCAGTGGATACTGCCCTCTATTGGACGAAGCAGACACCATGAGGGGCCGCATCAAAACATCACATCAACATAAAACACATTCACTTCATGTTGCTCTGCTATTACACATGTACACAGATAACTGCTGATTCTGAGTCTGGATGAATGTTTCTCTGTGTTCCCTGATCGACTCTTGCTCTGTGAACATGACTTTGAGATAAAATGGTGGTGCTGAGAGGTGTTACGCACAGCAAAGATTCAGGACTGAGGTTGTGAGAGCACTGCACACTGAAAAGAGCAAGTTGTTTTCTTAACGAGATTTTTCCACCTGATCTGGCCCTTAAAAATGACCTTTATTGATGTAACATGTAGTCAGGCTGATTTAGTCATACTAAATAATTTTTGACTTCAGTTTCAATTTAAATCTTACATAATACAGGGTAGAATTGTATTTAGCTATTATTATATTTGTAAACTGTCACTTTCCACAATGACATTCTATTTGTTTACAAACTTACATAAATTCAACATTTACTAACACATTATAAAAATCAAAAGTTGTATCTTAATATTATTTAATGGACCGGAGTTAAAATGAACTTACAATGATCAGTTGTCATTTTATTAACTAACATTAACAAAGATTAATACTGTAACAAATGTATTACTCAACTAATGTTACCAATTAGTTACCAGTAAGCGTAAGCGTTAGTAAAATTAGTAAGCGTTACCAATTTACTATATAGCGCTTTTCACAATACACATTTCAAAACAGTTTTACGGAAAAACGATCCTAATAATAATCATAATAATGATATCCTAATATCTTCACGCGTTATAGTCTTATTAGAGCTGGGCGATAATATAGTTTACATTTTGCGTTGATACAAGCAATCTAGCAGTTGAGATATTATATATATATAGTCCGATGTGAGTATACTGTATATACATACTTACATATACACACACATACATAAATATATTTTGCAACTAAATAAAAAAAATCAGGGTGTTGAGATTTGTTGTAGATATCACTTTACATGGGTTTACACACATATACATATACATATATATATACATATATATAATATATAAAATATAAAACATTTACAATCTCAATTTAATCTAAAACATTTAGCAAACACTTTATTATATAATTAATTTTGCACTTATCACCTCGATAAAACATTTCTTTCGAAAATCCCTTAATGTTCTTTTAGGTCAGTGTACCTCTCTAGATCTTAAATGGTCAACGTGTCGATGACATTACAGCACAAATGTGCGGCGTCTGTGAGAAAGTCCACATCAGCAGCCGCTCGGGATCACAGAGGTCACACTAGGGTCAAAGGTCATGGGAAAAAGGGCTCTGGACATAGTTGCCTCTCTTGGCCAGGATAAATCAGTGCTGACATCCTTGAGAGAAGTGCATGTATATTTTTTGCAGATGCGTGTGCCAGCGTTTTTGTTTACACGGATTGTTCCTTTATTCATCACACACTCTAAACAATGCTGGGTTGTTTCAACCCAAATTTGGGTCAAATATGGACAAACCCAAATGTTGGGTTAAAAATGTAATTACAAATTTTAACCCAACTTCAACTTTCACTTTAAACTGTAAATTTTATAATTACATTTTTAACCCAACATTTGGGTTTGTCCATATTTGACCCAAATTTTGGTTGAAACAACCCAGCATTTTTTAGAGTGCACTAAATTTCCACAGTTCCCCACATGACCCTGTAAACATTCAGACCATTCCAGAATAACGCATCAGTATTCTCCAGGTACAGGGGACAAATCTTTTGTCATGGATTTTTCTATAACACCATTCCAAATGCTATTGAGGTGGATGAACACTCATGGATTTTCATAAAAGCCGTTAAAATGTGGAGGAACAAATGTCTCTGTGTTTCCATGAGCACGCTCACTGTTGACACGTTGTTGAATGAACTGGGTTAAGACGGGAGGTCCTGTAAAGAAGCATGTGATTTCTGAAGGTGAAGGTCTATTAAATTTGCCAATCTTTCTTGTGTACACTTGGCAGGAAACAAAACAAAGCAGAAGAGAAAGAGAAATAGAAAGAGAGGGATATTGAAGGGCTCACGGTACAGCGATATTAGATTTTGTATTACGGACTGATAGGACTCGCTACATCACAACACAACACAATGTTTTTCTGAGCAGCGTGTCTGATCTAAAGCGTGATGTAGGAACACACATACGCAACCGCTGATCAACAAACCAGTCAAGAAAGCAAAGGAGAAACTGATAAGAAATCCAGGAGAAAAAGGATCAGCAGTGACCCTTAGATGCGCATGTGGAAAGTGCATGAAACTATTTTATAAAAAATTGATGTTCAATGTAAAATCTTAAACATAAAGGTAGGTAAATCTGCTATGTGGGAGAACATCTACAAAATGGTTCCGTAAAGAACCCAGAAAGCAATAAAATGTTATAAAGAACCTTAATGTAACATTAATCATTTAGCTCAACTCAAGAATGTTACACAGAAAAACATGGTTCTTGATTATAGGGTTCTGAACATAATGATCCCAAAGAAAGAGTAAAAAAAAACTATTTTTTTTAAAGAAATGTTCTGGGTTAAAGCTTTTGTCAATTTAACCCAGCATTTGTAGCACAGTTTGGCACATCTAAATTCATAAATACATAAAATAATACTAAAATTAGTATTGTTATTAAATGTATTACTATTATTTTTGTCATATGAAATGAAATGTAAAAATTCAAAATGATATATTTATATACACACACACACACACACACCTTTAAAATAGTTAAGCATGTTGCTTCATAGACCTAGTGACCTAGACCTAGTCATAAGTTGTGATTGCAACTTATTATATACAGTTTACTTTATATTTAACCCTGAACATCCCTTTAAATATATAGATTCAGCCAATACCCACATAGAGAATACAAAAAGGAGAAACTTCCCATTGACGTCCACTATATAGACACTGAAACATGTCTCAAAATATCAGCTTTTTCAATGTTCCTCAGAACAAAACTAGTCATGCCGGTTTGGAATGACATGACGCTGAATAAATCATTATTGGGCAAACTATCCCTTTAAAAAAATGCATAGATGCCCAAAATAAAAGCATTTACTCTAAATGCGTGTCCTTTTCATTCCTGGTTTTCACATAATTCGCCCATTTTGTCTGGATCTGGCATGTCTCTCTCAGCTCTGTTGTGACTTGACCAGCACTACACCACTGTCCTCAGGTCAGCAGCACTGGGCTCCAGGAGCCTCTCTACGAGCAGACACACACAGACCAGCCTCTCTAATAGGGACAAATTGGCAATGTCTGTGCCGGCCGGTACTGTGCGGCACAGAGCTGTGGATTGATAGTGATTCCTAATGATCCCCTTGGGTAGATCAATAGCAATAATTCCCTTTCCTGCCCATCCTCGTTATTGGCAATAGAGCACCAAGAGGAGGACGCGAAAACTGCAGTGTGGAGTGAGTTCGGCTCGGACCCCGTAACACACACTCGCCCACCTATTTGTTGACTTATCCTTTGACACATATGCTACACATACGCACACATATACACTCGCACAAACACATTATTGCAGCTTCGCAAGCCCAGAGACAACATAACAAAACCTTGCTGGCTTGCAAATTGTGGAAATCAAGTCAAACTTGTATTGTCCACATAGCCAGCACGATCAATATTTATTCAGCCGTATATGTATTTATTAGCGTGTGCAATTTCACTGGTCCAATAGGGGCTACTTTATATTAATTGTATCAGTGGCACCGCTGCCACAGGCTCCAAAACTCAAATTGAGATGTGGCCTTGAGCAAAACAAACCTTATAATGCAATTAAAGCCACATCTGCAGCTCCGCTAAGAGAAATAAATGATGTCACATTATTCATGTTCTTCGCCATATTGGAAAATCATTTGTTTGGGATTCAACGCCTTCTACTTTGCAAAGGAAGGAAAAAAAAAATGCGATGTTGCTTGCTTTTCGAACTCAATGCATCATTACGAATGTGAGCGATGCTATTTATTAATTCCTTTAAGGTAAGAGGCATTGATAAGTTGAAATATTTTCATCTCAGTAAGGAAACCAATGGGATGTGTGTTGGTATGGATTAGACTGACTGCGTGTATGATTTGTAGATACATTCTAATAAAGAGTGTTCTATGAGTGGTCATGCGTTCGCCTCTGTGTGTTTAGCCGAGCGAGAGGGAAGCGAAGCATGAATCCCAGAGGACCTCTGATCTGTGTGTGTGTGTGTGTGTGTGTGTGTGTGTGTGTGTGTCTATTCTAGCTTGTGTGTCCCTGTTTGTGCATCACAGCCATAAAGCATCAAATCACTCTCTCTCTCACACACACACACACACACACACACACACACACACACACACACACACACACACACACACACACACGCTGGGTTCATGCAGCCGATTACTAGCACCAAACACATCCATACACTTTAGGCTAGCTGTCAGAGAGCGTCCTCATTACCCTAGAGTCCAGCGCTACACTGCGCCTCCTCAACCGCAGAGAAACACACAACACAACCCCCTGATTCAACCGCTTTCACATTGAAATGGCACACTCTGGAAATCAAATTACAGCTTGATACATAAATCAATGAAATCAATGAGGTATTTGTACTACGACAGGAAACTCATTGATTATTCAGTTGCCACTCACAGGAAACATCATCATTTCTTTGGACAGATTTTACTGGTTAATTTGCCTTTCTGCAACAATCAAGTTCAGGAAAATCCGTTTTTACGGGGCGATTGAAACTATGATTGAGGGCAAATGATTTCAAAAACGCTGTATATTAAATAGGAGCATGTCACTGCTTTAAAATTGTATGATATTAATATTACACTCTAAAAAATGCTGGGTTGTTTCAACCCAAATTTGGTCAAATATGGACAAACCCAACCGTTGGGTTAAACATTTAATTTAAAAACCTAACCCAACAGTTGGGTTTGTCCATTTTTAACCCAAATTTGGGTTAAAACAACCCAGCATTTTTTAGAGTGAATGTGCATTTAAAGCAGTTGAACCTATTATAACTCTTTGAAATTAGTTTAAACCCCTTTACTTAAATATATCGTTTAGCTGACAAGTCAATCAGAATGATCTGTATTTTTTCAGTCATACAATCAGTTTCATAACTAGTGTAAACAAATATATTCTGTAATGATTTGGAGTGTTTTACAAGAACATACTATTTAAGTCTTTCTACTTCAAAATTTCATGGTTAATAATAAACATGGTTTGTTACTTGTGACTGAGAAAATGAAAATATTTGTGAGAGTGAAAATTGTTTCAGTTTTTTTTTTCAGTGAAACAGTGTTATCATTTGTCATTCATGTGAAAACCAATACGTTTAAATTACTGATAAACTTTGGTTTCAAAACTCTTTTTTATAACCGTATAACTTTTTTGATCTCGCTTCTTTCTCTCAAGTAAATCATCACTGCATCGTCACTCCTGCTCATTTGTGATTGAAAATAATTGAAATCAGTCCAATTTATTTGTACTAATATAATTCTAAGTGAACATTTGCAAAAGTGTTTTAGTAGCATTAACATTCGTCTGTACATTTTGATGGCATTCTATTCAAGTTTGACATCAAACTTTTGGGGGGGTTTATCACATTTTTAAGTTCATGTAATGAAATAAGAGAGCAGGCGTCCTAAAAGGGTGACAGATATCAAGTCAGCGTTGGACACCTCTAATCAATACAGAGTGAGAGAAGTGAATTGAGATGATAAAAAAGGAATAAAATAAAAGAGAGAAAATGAAGTTTGGAGAGACAGGGGAGCAATCCAGCTGCCAGGTAGTTTGCTCAGGTGACTTGGTCAATAGTAGAGACACACTCCTGCAATATGGTGGCAGTCTCTCCAGCCTGTGATATGTGTGACCGCTGAGACCCACAGGAGAGCGGCCCGCCGTGCCTCCGTCTCTCTCAGCTTCATAAAACCACCGCCTCTTCCTGAACATCAATCAATGTGCGGCTCAACAGTACAAAGCCATTAACACACACACACACACACACACGAGCCATCTCTTTCTCACCAGACTATGAGATGCAAGGTTTTAGGGACTTCTCTGTCCCCAAGGAGGTTCATTGTAGCTTTTTTTTTTTTTTTTTTTACGCCGGGTTATTGCCAGAGACTTGAGAGGTGTGAGATGTGTGTGCTTTATAGATGAGAGTAGAAATGGTTTTAGGAGCCGCTACAGGAGGAAATCAGCATCTCTAGTTATTGCAATGTAAAACAAACTATAATATACTGAGTTGAAGAGTTCATTCACACAATAGCTGTCAAACACCTCCTCAAAAAAACAGCAGCGTAGATGAGATAGAAAGCAAGCGAGAGAAAGGATAATAAAATGACAGGAAAAACTACAAATGACAGATAGAGGAGAAAAGAAATAGTGAACATGTATAGAAAGAGGGTGAATGAGAGTGGAGGGGTTATGGAGAACTGCAATCATTTCTTTTCGATGGTCTTAGAAAAGCTCTTCAAATAGTTACTAGCAGGATACAGCTTTATAAGAGAATCAGCGAAAAAGGTTCATTTCGATTATTATCAGAACTGAACAGTCAATTGATTCAAATAAATTGCATGATATACTGATTGTATATATTAATGCTATTTGCATATATTATTTTCTGAGAAAAAATAACTATTTTCGGCAGATGAGCAAATTCTTGAAAAACGTGTTAAACGTGAAAAGTGTTGCTTTTGAAGTCTTCAAAACTTAATATTCATATGCAATCAATCTGTTTGAAGTACACTTCACACAGGATGAATCTATTATATCTAAGATGCGATATTTGTTTATTGTTGGTCTATAAAGTCCATTTTTGGCTTTGTGTCACATCTCAGTGTTTTTTCCTCATCTCGCACCATGAGCAACACATCAAGGTAAAATAAATGTATAAAATGTAATAAAAGTGAAACGGATTACTAAAAATAAAAACAAATACAAATGTAGGGCAGGTTCTTTTCATTTGATGCGGGAGGCAGATCTGAATGCAAGCAGGCAGTAGATTGTAAGAAAGGGGTGGGGTTTAAATAGATTGTAAGAAAGGGGCGGGGTTTAAATAGATTGTAAGAAAGGGGCGGGGTTTAAGTAGATTGTGAGAAAGGGGTGGGGTTTAAATAGATTGTAAGAAAGGGGCGGGGTTTAAGTAGATTGTGAGAAAGGGGCGGGGTTCAAGTGGAGTAAATGATTGGAGAAGTCTTTCTTTTACATTTTTACTACAGCCGATAATCAATATTAAGTTCAATATTATAAATCCATATGGTTTTGTCTGTTTTTGTTTGTTTGTTGTTTAAAAAAATGCTCCAATCTTGATTTTTACATATCGAAATGCCCTAGAGAAATTACTGTATGTCATTAACAATTGAGTTGGGGAAAAATATATGCCCTGATATTATTCGATATTATAGTTAACTGAAACCATAAAAAATAAACAGTAACGGAAATAAAATAAAATCTAAAAAGTTGACATAGAAAATTTATAAAGACTTGACAAACACAACAAAAATGACAAACGCACAACAAAAATGACTAAAACAAAAAATACAAAAAAATAAAAACATGCAAAATATTTAAACATCATAATGCTACTAAAATAAAATAAAAATAGAGGAATAGAAGAATAGAACGACTAATATACAGTAGTCACATCAGTCAATCAAAGATCTTTAAAGAATAGTCCAAAAATCTTGGTACATATTTGTAATACATATTTTATAGAAATGTAGTACATTGCAAAAATGAGGGACTGTTGCAAATGCTGAAAAAGAAGAGAAACAGTGAGGGGAAAGCAGTGGATCAGTTTCCCACGAGCTCCGTGAGCAGAGCGGCTCCGTGCAACAGCTAAACGGCAGCGTTTAATTCATTACATCGTTATGTCATCTCATACTAATCTGCACAGTGCCTTCCACTGCTTTGACATGCAAATGAGGCTGAAAAAAGCCACGGCACTTTGAGGAGGGGCGAAGCGTGTGTGTGTGTGTGTGTGTGTGTGTGTGTGTGTATGTGTGTGTGTGTTTGGAGAGCGACGGGAGGGGGTCAGCGATCATCATGTCTTGTCAGTGGCATGAAAATACAGCCTGAAGCTCATGCTGCCATTTCCGCTCTTTCCCAGGTCGTATCTTTCTATCAGTTCATCCCATTCCACGTCGCTCTCCAGAACAGCATCGCACAGAAAAAAAAGAAAGAAAAAAACCTGCAATCTGTGGAGCATCAGGGTCCCTATAGGGCGAGCGTAAACACTCTCGCCCCCCTCGCGCACAGCACGCGCCCCTCATCTGCATATTCACAAAAAGGCCTGCCGCTACACGGGCATCAGCCTAACCCCTCCCCAACACCTCACAAACACGTGCCCGCTGCACTGGGACCACACACACAACAGGCAAACACCGGAGTAAACAGACGAAAAATCACACCGTGTCACTTTCAGAGCTCCCTGCATTTGCCAATTTTCTTCTTCTTCTCTTTTTTTGCTCTCATCGCTCTTTTTTCCCTGCCCTCTCTCTCTCTCTCTCTCCATTCTCTCATCATCAGGTACCCGGTGACGAGCCGCCCATGATAATCCAGAAGCGTGAACCAATCAATCAGCAGCATCGTAATCAGCGGTGCAGAGACAGGAAAAAAAAAGCCCACAACTTACCCAGAGTTCCTCGGGTTCAGTCTCTCCTCAGCTCACAGCCAAAGCAATCTTTACTCTTCAACCAAAAAAAAAAGAAAGAAAAAAAAAAAGTGCTTCTAGCTCATGCCTTATACTGCTATCTGTATGGATGTATTTTTACTGCATCATGAACACGTCTTTCTGTCGGTCTATATTCTCTGTCGGCCCCTAGTCCTGCTTACTGCGACCTGTGGGCACAAACACACTATTCAAGTGGAGATATGTATTAAAACAGCACTGTGGTAGATATAAAATGCTGGCGACTACTGTATCCTGCAGATCTGTTGGCCTGTGTGTGTGTGTGTGTGTGTGTGTGTGTGTGTGTCTGTGTCTGTGTGTGTGTGGTGGAAGGGAGGAAAAAAAGCAAGGGAGGGTCAAAGCTAAATGTTCTACAAAGAACTGGGGGACTGTGAGGACTTTTTTCCTCTCTCTCTCTCTCTCTCTCTCTCTCTCTCTCTCTCTCTCTCTCTCTCTCTCTCTCTCTCTCTCTCTCTCTCTCAGACAGCCTAGCGCTCCCTCCCTCTCGGGCTCCTTCCTTCCTACGTTCATCCCCTGCCTCCCAATTCTCCCTCTCTTTTTCTATCTCAACCTTTTTTCTTTCTTTTTTTCGGCTCACAGACATTCCCTCCTCACACTAGCATCCTTTAAGGGGGTTTGCTTGTTTCTGAGAGCAGAAAGCGTAACAGTACCTAGCAGCCATGTACATTTTGCCTTGGGGCTCCGCTAGCTGGGAAGCCATGCGCTATCATCACTTTTTAAGACACATCTGAAAGAAAGAGAGAGAGAGAGAGAGAGAGAGAGAGAGAGAGAGAGAGAGAGAGAGAGAGAGAGAGAGAGAGAGAGAGAGAGAGAGAGAGAGAGAGAGAGAGAGGAGTCATAAAAGAGAGACAGAAAAGCAGCCCTCCACAGTTCTAGATCTGAATTTAGCATAGGATTATACCAAAGCCAAATCCTAAACCATCTCAGCCCAGATTTCCTCCATTTTACAAGACACAAGAACATTAAACCCCACTTTTGGTTTCACAGACACGCCATACAGTATATTTCTACCTTTTTTGGAGGGACATCGAGATAGACTGGAAAAGTGGTAAACTGCGGTTATTAGCTCAATAATTTATTTCTGGTTACCCATAAAAAGGACTTTTGTTTGGTATAATGTAATTTGTCAGGTAAAATTTGACAAAAAACAAACAAACATTGGTACTACTTTATTTCAATGGTCAACTTTAGACATTCTACTACCTATAAGTAACTTTGCAACTACGCCAACTAACTCTCATTAGAGTATTAGTAGGTCTTGTTAATATCTGCTAACACTTTATTTTGATGCTTCTCTACCAGATATTGACTAAAATTAACTGTGCAACATGTCAACTTTTTTCAGAAATTTTTGCACGTTACAAATATAAATACGACCTCACGTTGTCAATCACGTTTACACACTGCCTCTGAAACTTTCATCTGTATTAAAAAAAAAAAATCAGATCGGGTTCGATTTTCTGCGTTTTGCGCATCCGTGCCAAGCATTTTAAAAAGGTGTTTGGACAATTCAGAGTCACCGAATGACAAATACGAAAAAACGCATACGAAAATTTCGGACCTTAACCCTGACCATAACAATCTACTACAGTCTACTAGTACTCTAGTTGACAAGTAGTTTCATTATATGTCTAAAGTGGACCATCGAAATAAAGTGTAACCAAAACCTTTTGTTCAGATGTTACATGTAAAGCACATATTTTTGGTTACCTGAAGAAGAAGAAAAAATGTAAAATGGGTTTAAATCTCAATCTAGTTATTTAAAACTTCTTAAAAGTATGGTTCATGTGGTAACATCAGGTGCATATATTTGAACACCTGCTTATTTTCTACTTGATCTAATCCATAAAAATGACTTTTGTTGGTGTAATATAGATTTACACGTTACATGTACTTACTATAGTAATACAAGTAAATTTTGCATTTTTTCACGTTACATGTCCTTACTATAGTAATAAAAGTAAATTTTGCATTATTACAAGCAACTAACCCTAACCAAACCCTATAAGACGAAATAACTTTTTCAAATTAAATAAACTACAGTGTGTTTAGATGTACACCAAGTTTAATTTAGACAGTTTGACAGTTAATTTAGATGCTTCCACATCATTCACACTTTTAAGGAGTTTGTTTTTACAGATTTCGGTTGAGACTTGAACCCAGGTTGCATTTCATTCTACACTAAAATTGTACTACTACACTACAAATCACATTTTACGCTTCTTTTTTTCCAGGGTAACCTAAAGTTGAAACTAACTGGATTTATTCAAGAACAAAACACTATTTAAGAACTAAAATCAACTTGACAAATTAGGTTACCAACAACAAAAGACATTTTTATGGGTTATATCAAGTATAAAATGTACAGGTCTTCAGTCTTAATAAACCAAGCAAAATTGCAATTTGCCAGATTTGACATTTTGTTCCATGGAAGAAAAAAAATCGATCTGCAGAAATTACAATTCAAGTGTAATGGCCACATTTACACATGTGAATGCAGGATTTCTGCCTCTTTATACAATAATCATGCAACTTGATTTTCAAAGATTTGTTTGTTCGATGTTATTGTATTGTTTCCATTTAAAATGTACTTTCACTTTACTTCACATGCATGGCGATGCTTGATTCTCAAACTCTCCAGCAAAAGTCAGGTGAGCCAGTGCTGTGCAAATGAATGTGTGTTTGGGGTCACTGGAGCATATGAGAAGAGGCAAGCTGGGTGGATAACAAGAAGGAGTGGAGAGACAGAGCAGGGCTCCTCATCCACACATGATCTCTGTCCATGCTTAAGTAGGAGTGTGTTACAAGAGGGAAAACACAGGCGGAATCAAACACGGCGTCGGCTCTGCGAGGCCCGTGAAGGACGGTCTCCTGCTGATATTAGGGAGCGCCGGTAACAAGGAGGGAGGGGAGCTGAGGGGGGTCTGTTGGCTCCTTTGAGTCCCGCACTGTTGTTTTATTAATCTAGTTTATATTTCTACTGTTGCTGCCTATCAGCGCGGCTCATCCAGGAGTCTCTGCTGGCCCTCTGACCCACACACAGCTGCACATACACACATCCGGTGGAGATTCTCTAGGCACCGTTCTCCAGCTCTACGATCTGAGTTGGGTGAACGCAAGGCCTGGTGAAATCTGACTCCACCTGCAGAGCACATGTACTCCCTATAGTGCCCAGAGGAGACAAACAACAAAACTAACCCTGTGAATCCCTCCGTCTATGGCCTCTTCTAGCAAACCCCCACAGGTTCATCACGTATACGGTACAGCAATAAGCTCTCACACACTCTAATGGCCCGTTGACACCAAGGATGAAAACTAATAATGATAAAGATATAGGGCCCTATTAAACACCTGGTGCAAAGCGGCGCCAGGCACAACGCAAGTGTTTTTTTGTTAGTTCCAGCCCGACGCAATTATCATTTTCCTGCGCCACGTTGTTTGAAAGGCAAATGCATTTGGGCGTGCTGGTCTGAAAACGAGGTGTGTTCAGGCGCATTGCTGGCACGTTGCTATTTTGAGGCAACTGAAATAGACTGTGCCATTGTCAATGGCACAATATATATATATATATATATTGTGCCATTGACAATGGCACAGTCTATTTCAGTTGCCGATCTGCAACTGAAATGCAACTGAATGTGCGCCTATAGGGGTTATTCTTTAACCTCGCACACAAGAAGATCCGTTTTCTTCGCTAGAAAATCATTCAGTTTTTCTGCTTGCAAATTCCGCATTGTAAATAGCGTATCTGCCATGGCGCAAGCGCAACAGCCAATTAAAGGGAATGGGAGATGGTACTCTGGTTGGATTTATTACACGGCACGCTCAAAACACACCCATTCCTCATTAAGAGAGTAGGGACAACCCTTTTAGACCACGCACCGGGCACGCCGACCATTTTTCCCGTCGTTAAACTAGTAAAGGTGGATTTGGACATGCCCTAAGTGCTCTTGCGCAGTGCGCTATAGAGCATGCACTTAGATCGTTAAAATAGGGCCCATAGTTTTAAAAAAATAGTCCACACCACAACTACAATGTCATTTTTTCCAACTGATGAATGCTAAAAATATTGACAGCCAATCAGAATCCTGCTTTAAAGACCTTTTGTCGTCTGTCACTTGAAATGCTAATGTACAGCACGTGCTTATAATAAACAAAGCCTTATTGTGGACGCTATAGTTCTCATTTTAGTTATTTTTATAGTTAGCATTCTTAGACTGATCACGTGATGCGCATGACATCACCGGATTCACAAGTTCGTGTTTTTGTAGTTTACACGGAGACGATGACGGTATTGTTTTCAGGCCCCCAAAACGCCATTGTTGTGCAAATGAACAGCCAAAACACCCAAAAAAAGTGTTACGTTTTTTGTTGAAAACGGTGTCGTCTAAACGTCCCATTAACGTGGTCGGATTTTACTTTGAAATGGTATTGTAGTGGTATTCGTTCACTTTATAAACGTACATAACACAGAAATGTTGCATTTTATCGCATCAAGGCTCTGGAAGCAAAACCGTCAGGTCAGTTGAACGTCATCAGACGGCAAATACCAGGAAAACGTCTCGAGGGCAAAGAGGAGAGTGTGTAGTCTGCGCACACGTGTGCCATGTATGTGTATTAGTGAGCAAAAAGGTAAGCTACGGGTCTCGTATTGGGGGGATGGGGTGGTCATGCTTCCCTGCGTGTCATGTATATAAGGAAAAGGATCCATCTTCCTGAAATACAATTTCACAGAATGTGACAGAGACCGAGTCCTCCAATTGAACAGAGACAGAGAGAGAGGGAACATTGCGTGTGGACAAATGAAAGATATAGATGGAGAGAAAAACAGAGAGCTAACAAAGCCTAAAGCGATGTAATGTGCTGCACCACTTTGCCAGCTACATCCAGCCACATTACAAATGTAAAATTTGATGTAGTAAAATAGTACATTTCCTATAAAACTTAAGTGGTGTGATTGGTGCTATTCTATTCTGTGCATGGCCAGGGCACACACTGAGAGCACGTACCCATCAAGGACTTCATCAGTGTGATAAAAGACACAGGGTCAATCTACAACCATCGCTGAATTTAATGCTGACCTCACCAAGCATGGTATTTTACTGCATGGAATCGTTTTAGACCACATTACAGACCGCTACACGATATGTGTAGTGTAAAATGTGGATATAGTTACTTTAAAGATGTACAAATCAGTCTTAAAGGGATAGTTCACCCAAAAATGAAAATTCTGTCATTAATTACTCACCCTCATGTCGTTCCAAACCTGTAAGATTTTTGTTCATCATCGGAGCACAAATGAAGATTTTTCTTTAATGAAATCTGAGATATTTCTGTCTGTCCATTGAAAGCTACACAACTACCACTTTGATGCTTTGAAAAGTTTATAAAGAGATCGTAAAACTAATCCATATGAATTGAGTGGTTTAGTCTACGTTTTCTGAAGAGACTCGATCGCTTTATATGATGAACAGATTGCATTTAGGCTTTTAGTCACATATAAACATTGATCAGCGGACATAAGCAGAAGCTCAACCGAATCTGCTTGACGCACGAGAACAAACTTCATTGGTTCTTGCAGAAGCTCAAACGTGCTGCGTAATACGAGGATAAACCTCATTGGTTCGAGTAAACCACATGTTTGAGCTTCTGTTTAACACTGATGAGTGAGTTTATGAATGTTTGTATGTAAATAAAAGCCAAAATTCAAACTGTTCATCATGTAAAGCGATCGTGTCTCTTCAGAAAATTTGGACTACTTTGAACTTTTTGAAGTGTCAAAGTGGTAGTTGTGTAGCTGTCAATGGAGGGACAGAAAGATCGCAATACATCAAAAAGATCTTCATTTGTATTCATTTGAGTAAAACAATGACAGCATTTTTGGGTGAACTATCCCTTTAACATTTTTATTGATGTAATCTGCTATACAGATTGATTCTGTCATGTTAAAAGGACCCAAAAATGAAAATCATGTCATCTCGAAAATTGTACAACTTAATTCTATGGAAGATTTTTTTTTTTATAGAAATGGAAGTCAATGGAATCAAATAAGAGTCTATCTTCTTTTGTGTTCTACAGAAGAAAGGAAGTAATTAAGGCTTTGATGATGAGTAAATGATGACAGAATTTTCATTTTTGGGTCTTATTTATTTCATCTCTTAATATATTTTAGTAAATATTATTATAGTGTGCTATAATTTTATTTACCATTACTTTAAATTAAAAATAAAAAAACAATTGCTAAAACTTTAAACATTACATTTTATTTTAATATTTTAAAAAATGAGCATTGAGCAAAACGTGCATCTTTAATATATACTTTTGTGGGTTTTTGTTTTCTTTTAACAAGCAGCGTGTAATTAAACAGTCAGCATAATATAAATGGCTCAACTCTGTGCTGTAAAACTCATCAAGTCAGTCTGTATTAATTGATACGACATAAAGAACCTGTTATTCACATCTCAAATGTGAACTGTTGGTATGTTCTGACTCTGTCACTAATTAATTATCAGAGAAAGTCACAATTAACACATTTGATATTAATTGCAGGTGGGAATTTTTACAATTATACCTGCCATATGACTAAAGATAATTAATCTCTTTAACTAATTAAGCTTAATTATTTCCCCCCACTTAACTTCTGTGAGTATTTAACATTGAAAAAAAATCATCTTAATTAGCTGCTGCAATTAAGAGTAATTAAAAGCCAATTAACACTCTCAGGAGAGGGAGTGATTCCACTGAAACGGGTGTAAGCGTTCTGTGTGACTGCGCGAGTGCATGTGAGCCGCAGCTTTTCCCCATCAAGGCACGAACGACACCACTGGCAGCGTTTCAAACAGGAATAAGAAATCAAATTATTTCCAGCGAACAGCACAGGGCTAATGGTAAATGACAGCTGTCAAAGGGACTGCGAATATCTGCCTGAAGATGGGGAAAAAATGCCCATTGTCAAAGTTAATCACTCTAGCCTTGTATAAACTCAAAAGAGAGCAGAAAAAAAAACAGTCTCAATTTCAAGTTTAAGGAACAAAGTACAGAAGGCTGCACAATTACAACAAAAGACATACCGAGCACATATGAGAACTCGGGAAGAGGAAATCTGTCAACCAGCAAAAACCAGATGAGTGAGAAAACCTACTTCATTTACAACCAAAACCATGCTGTGAAGAAGTGCTATTCTCTGCAGGCTTTTTTTATTTTGTTTTAAATAAGTACATTGCAAACACTTGTATTTATGCATAACTTCTTGTCGGAGTTCAGAGTTAATGCAATAGGTATTTTGGTAAAACTGCTGCAGTTGTGTTAAAGTGTCTGGCTAAGAACAAGATGGGCAGTGGTGTGTGTGTGTGTGTGTGTGTGTGTGTGTGTGTGTGTGTGTGTGTGTGTGTGTGTGTGTGTGTGTGTGTGTGTGTGTGTGTGTGTGTGTGTGTGTGTGTGTGTGTGTGTGTGTGTGTGTGTTGCTGTAGGTTCAGTGGTCATCTTGCGGCCCCTCTCAGCACGCTCTCACACACCCCTACTATGCACATCCTGATGAAAAAATTGAGTGACAAGATTCATGGCTATCAGAGCAGCTGATGAGATGGAAGGGCAAGAGGAGGGTAAAAAATGGGGCCCACTCTATTTCTGATTATTATTCAAAGAAGAGGCAGAACATGGACGGTCCTGATACATCAGCAGGCACAAGTAAAAATGAAAAAATAAATAAGGGGCAACTGGCCATACGCAACCCCCCTCCCCCCATCCCTCACAATCTCTCGGTCTCAACAACAATGTGAGATGAGCCGAAAAGATTTTGCTTTAGTTGTATATACATGCGTGTTGTTTTTTGAAATATTATTACTAATAAAGATTTAATAAAAGATCCAATTTTATTCTAGCAGATTATGTGTTTATTACACTGAAAGCAAGAATGAGTAAATAAAAGAATGGCATTGATGTAAAAACAAAAAAAAGAGCATAATATAATTTTTAAATATTCAAGCTTACTTAAACCTAAACATTACATCCTCAAAACTGGCATAAAACAGTATATTTTGCAATTGAAAAGGCAATATTTTTTTTTTCAGAAATATTAGGGTGAGGGATAGTCTAGTGTCCATAGTTTTAACCGTGGATTCCGTGTTGCTCATGCGGACTCGGATTCAGCGGTTTGGTCAAAACATTCATGTCAAAAAAAAAAAAGGAAAAAAAAGCCTTTTCCTCTCTATATCCCTACAGGACCACATAGAACAGCTTCCCCTTAATTTACATTATATTATATTTCAGTAAAATGCCATTTTATCTTTTTTTTTTTTTACAAGCATTTAAAAGCAATACTTACAAGCATTTAAAAAAAAAACTATATCATACACATGTCAATGTTCTGTATCCTTAAAAAAAAATCAAATGAAGTTCATTCTTATTGATGACAAAGATATGGAGTATAATCAGTAAAATAAATAAATATGTAAATAAATAATAAAAATGTTAATTCTCTCAATTGTCATAATCAAAACCTCTAAATCCAAGAACCAAATCATTGTATTTGTGAACTGATACAAAGTTCACAATACCTTAGAATTCACCCCATGCTTCCAGCATATTTTATGATCGATTATGCCTAATCGATGCCTATAATTATGCCTAATTATTTCTATTCATAAATACAATTTCATATTCATGATTTTACATGATCTCCTCTATCAACTTTCTCATAACAAAAGCTAAAATATCCATTTAAGAAATTTAAAAAAATGAATGGATGTGGGTTAGAAGAAAACGTCATGTACTCAGTGGAGTTTCAGTGAGGAAACAGTCTGTCACACTGCTGTCTGTTTAAGGGAGGTTTTAGAGAGTAGGGGTAGGTCGGATTCGGGATTGCCCCACATTCCACCCGCCCCAAACCCCCTTTTGTAGGATTTCAGCAATTGGGAGCAGCTCTCTGCTAAGATTACTCCTATTGTGCTCGGCCAGGAAAACCAAAGCGAAAAACACCTCCAGCAGGGCTCACAAAAGCATTTAGAAATGACTTACAGTCCGGCACCAACACGAGCCACAATGTCCCCATCTCAGCTATTCCACATTCAGCCTTGTCCATAACAAGAGAACACATTGTCGAACAGAAGCAAACTTTCAAAGAGCCCCTTTGCATGTATGACATTGACAGAATCAGTCGCTCTTAGTCAAGTGCAAGGTAGTAGCAGGATCACCATGTGAGAGTGAAAAATGTAGAAAAAATACAGTTTAATAAGCACAAAGAGAGGTTTATATGTTAAAGAAGTGCAAAAAAAAAAAGGCAATTCTTTTCAGGATGAGGGATCGCCGGCTTTATTCTGCATGAACATCTGAGCTCGTGTGTGCAGAAACAGCCTGTCAGAATGCTTCATCGCCGCTATCATCGGTCCAACTGACAGCTGTGAGGTTCATTCAAAACTGTTTATAAGAAACGAAACAGCCAGACCATAAATGTATAGAATTTATATATTTTTTAATCAACAAATAATAGAAAACAAACAAAATTCCTTTTCGATTTTATAATAAAAATAATCCCATGCAAGCATGTTTGACAAAACAAACTAATAAATTTACTGAAGATATAGAAGCGATTGAATAATAGAAGAAAGGAAAGTCTCTAACGCATTAACTGAGCAAAACATGTAACAATATTTATTCATCTTTAACGTTAGTTGAATTTTTTTTAAAAACTATTGTTAGTTCATGTTAGCTCAGGTCCATTAAATAATATTAACCAATTCAACTTTCTATGTTTATAATGTATTAATAGATTTTGAAAATAACATTAATAAATGCTTTAGAAGTATTTTTCATTTTTAGTTCATGTTAACTAATGTTAACAAATGGAACCTTATTGTCAAGCAATTTACAATAAGGTTAAGGCATTAACTAACAATGAGCAATACAATTGTTACAACATTTATTACTATTTGTCAATGTAAGTTTAAAAAAAATGTAATTATTCATTGTTTGCTCATGTTAGTGCATTACTTAATGTTAGCAAATACAACTTTTGATTTTAAACATGTATTTATAAATGTTGAAATTAACAAATGTTGTAGAAGTATTGTTCATGCTTATGTTGTTAACTATGTTAAAAAATGAAACCTTATTGTAAAGTGTTAAATAACTAAATAAAACTGCATGTAATATCTTACACTGCCAAAAAAACAAACAAACAAACAAAAAACACCCAAACTAACTTGATATTTAAATCAGAAATGTGACTTAATATGATTAGGTTACATTGATGATTTTAAAGGGTGATGCAAAAATAGCAAATGCACAAATCCACTTTTGAACACCACGCTCGTAACACGAGGCCGATAAAACATTGTTGTGGAAAAGAGAATGAGGTTTATTAAAAATGAACTGCAGAGGTAATGGTGTCCTACACGATAGAGGACTGCAGTGCTATTACCTTGAAATAGGCATGCAGCGGTCTTCTCAAACTGGCATCTAGTGTAAAAGCATCCTGCAGAATAGACTGAGGGCCTGGGGTGAAGCCATGTTAACTCTGCAATTCTTGAAGTTCAGTGGAGCTGAAAAACACAAACTGTTCTGGAGAGAGAGAATAGAAGAAAGGAGCTTTCTCATCTAGCGTTTTTGTGCCGGCTTTGCAGGAATTCTCTAAATTGTGGAGATGAGTGTAAATGAGAGCATTTCTGAGCACTGAGATGGACAGATAGGGACAAAACCGGGCCATAAAAACAGCTGCATTACCATACATTGTTATATACAGTATTTTACACTCACTCTCTTGGATAGGCAATCAAAATGGCCTTTCTCTTCACACCAGACACATTTGATAACCCTGCTTTTATTTTCCCTTCGCAGACTCCTGGTCTCTTGGTTGAAGGGCTGCACAAAGCCCCTGCATCTCA